>NW_004797742.1:562681-563873 GCF_000002075.1 Aplysia californica
TGTGTGTGTGTGTGTGTGTGTGTGTGTAGACACGCGCGTGCGAGTGTGTAGACCGCCTCTAGTTACTAATTATGCGCCCGCAGTCTGCGCCCGTTGGTTGAAGCTGTATGGTAGAAGGGTTCAACTTACGTTCGTCTGGGCCATTCGATAGCCTATTGAAAGTTCCAGTAATTGTAATTATAGTTTCAACCTACTGTTAGATCGTTACAGAAAAAGAGGTGTGGTATTCGAATATTGTGGGCGGATGCTTTTGTGTGTGTGTGTGTGTGTGTGTGTGTGTGTGTGTGTGTGTGTGTGTGTGTGTGTGTGTGTGTGTGTGTCTATTTGCTGTCCTTTTCCCCCCGAAGAACATTGTGTTTAGGCTAATACGTAGTCTTATATCCTATCTTAGACAAACCCCATCTTATTTTCTCACTCCATTTGCAATCTCGACATGGCTTATTTTCATAACATAATGATAATTTATTAACCCTATCCGTACGTCGTGTTTTACTATCGTATCCGTACGACGTGGGGAACTCTGTGCCACCACTTTCCAAAGAGGAAATTTACTCGATTAATCCGATCCGTACACTCTGCATATAGCAGTCTGTCAAAATGATTTTTTGAGAAATACTGCAAGTTTCAAAGAGATCTTCGCACTAGAAGTATTCTAAAACGTGAAGAATACAACCCGGGGGGTACAAAATGACCACAGGGCGTACGGATAGGGTTAATAAATTCTGAACTTTGACATATTAAAAATACATGAAAGCCTATGTTAAGAGTTGTTCGGAATACGGTCACTCAAAGCACACGGAGGAGACATGAGCCCTACATCCACGTAGCAGCGAAGGGGTTAATAGTTATATAGTTGGCTTATCCCTCACTAGTCATTGTTATAGTTGGCTTATCTCTCACATTTAGTTTTGTTTGTTGTTTCGTCGTAACCTTATCAGCTTCACGTCCTGACAATAGACCTATTGTTTCTGACCACAAGACAATGTCATTTGTCTTTTCTCTCATTTCAGAGCAGTTTTATATTCCGAGGAGCCGAAGTAACTTGCTTGGTCACTCTGCTCCTCTAAAGGACAAAGAGTTCACCAGTAGTTATTGTGCGCGTTAGGGCTTAGTTTTTCCACAAAAAATACAGACACAAGTTTTGCTGAAAAGAGCACGATACACAATTAAATATCTGGAAGCTGACCATGTT
>NW_004797742.1:565042-566818 GCF_000002075.1 Aplysia californica
GTGGATCATCAAGTGACCCATGTGAACGGCTTTTGCTGTTTCTCTGTCACTTTTGCTTTCACCCATAATATAACGCCATGCACCGTGAGGATGTTCCTGTGATATTACTGGAAATTTACAGGATAGGCTAGATCTAACGGAACATTATATTATTATTCAGGTCTACTCCACCTCACCCAAAGGTAATTTCCGCCCATAACGCTTGGAGCTCTCGATTTCATTTAGGCTACATTACATGAATGTTTTTCTACCAAGGAAACGGTCCTTTCGGACATGGACTTTAAACTCGGAGGTCCCGCCTCTTAAATGACCTAACAGTGTTGATGAGGTAGTTAAACCTATTCTATTTCCCCATTTTTCTACCAAAAAAAAAAAACAACAACAACAACACACAACAAAAAACAACACAATCAACCAACAAAAACAAAAACAAAACAACACGACCCCAACACCACCCCACCCCCCCAAAAAAAACAACAACACAACAACAACCCAACACGAAACAACATCAACAACAAAAAACAACAATCAAGAAACAACAACAAAACAAAACAAAACAAACGAACATCAGAAGAGCAACATAACAACACTAACACAAACACAACACCCAATTTTACATCGCACTGTTAGAGTATGAGTAGGAACCTACCTAATAGCTAACAACATTCTGTCATATGCATCGCTGTCTTTCTGTCTATCACATGGCTACTTGTTGATAACATCACGGTAAGAAAAAAGTCGAAGAGGCCAAGGTACAATTACTATCTAATGAGTACATAGAAAATTGTAAGAGTCCTGTCGAAGTTTTCTAAGTATGAGGCTAAGTGGGTAAAAGTATGAGCCTGTAGGTCTGCAAGAAGTATGGTGGGAAGCTCAAATGATTACTGTGGAGTAGCTTATTAATGCAAAGAAGCGCCCGAAACAATATTAATAGTTGCCATCTCCCTTCAGGGTTTGGCTTTATCAAATGGGTGTTTTTTTTGGCTTTATCAAGTGTTTTTTTTTCTTGTGTGGATAACATCGCTTCCTGCAGCATGCGTCTTAGTTGCCTTTCAAGCATCACCGAAAAGCAAGCATAATAACACGCTATAACACCTGGCCTCCCGCTACAATAGCAACCATTATTCAACAGCTGCACTCTGCTGGTCATAATTATAGTAATACATAATGCAATTTCCAGCAACCACATTCGGTTTATGGCCGTGCGTGTGGGTGCTCAAAGTGTATGTGTGTGTGTATAGCCTAGGCCAAGTATTATTAATAATAATACGCATAGCCTGTCATGCGTCTCTATGTGGTGATCCGTAATTGGTTATCTCTGACTGGCGAATCAAAAACGAGCAACCAAACTTAGCCTAACATTCCTCTCTGATCACACACATTCTGATAATTTGACATTTCACAAAGACGACCTGTTTTAGGTCATAACTTCGTTGTTCATACAGTTTTTTTCAATTGTTTTCTTTATCTGAATTCTAAAAAGGCAGGCAGTTCGCTACGTCTGAAAAGAGTTAAGATAGGATTCAGCAGTTTATCAGCTTTTACAAAACTTAAGCTCGAGGTACGAAGGGAAACAACCGTGTAATAAATTCTCTGGTTACTGACGAAGGAGAGCGTTCAAACACGCTGAAGAATACGTTACCTGGCAGAATAAAAGGTCTGCATGACATTTGGAGGGTGCTCATGTAGATTTTGAGTGATTGTGCAAACATCCATTCAATTGCATTTGAAAAAAAATATACATAAGTGTGGGAGAGCTGCATATAAATCCCCCCC
>NW_004797742.1:567697-568774 GCF_000002075.1 Aplysia californica
ACCCCCACCCCTCAGCTACCGTACTCGAACTTTCTTGGTTAAGTCAATAAGACCTACCTACCTTCAGTAATTGAAAAAAAAATGGTATCTAAATGTGCACCAATAAGGCCATTAAATAAAAATGCAGACCAGATGCTAACATTATTGCGTAGCTTGTCTTCCCGTGTCGCTAGGGGTACGTCGCAAAAAGTAGTCAACTGGAATTAACCTGTTGTGATTAGCATGGCGTATGCACATGGACAAAACCCATGGATAAGAATGAACAGATTTGTTCACTTTTAATATTTTATCAAACCAAATGAATTTAAGTTCTTGAACCAGCTAAACTTTCTAATTTATAGCGCCCATTGAGGGCACACCAGTGGTAGTGTCATGAGTGTATTTATTGAGGCGTCGGCACCGGTAACTGGGAAGGGGTGAAGGGAGGGTTAAGGACAGGGAATGGAAGGGATTGGAGAAAGGGGTGGAAGGATGAGGAGCGATGAAAGAGTGGTGGTGGAGATGGGGGTATATCTATGGGGATTCACATATTCGAAAAGTCCAACCAGAGAGACCGACTCAGGCCTGGCAATGAAGGGGTAAAAGCCTTGCACTGTACCCATTATGTAACAGACATATTTAAAGCTTAACCCTTTCCGTACGTCATGTTTTACTATCATATCCACTCGACGCGGGGAACTCTATGCCACCACTTTCCAAAGAGGAAATGTACTTGTTAATCCGATCCGTACGCTTTGCATATACAGTGGAATCCTATTATAACGAGAGGGAGGGGACCGGTGCGAAATGTCCGTTATAGCAGGATTCTCGTATTAGGGATCCAGTAATAAATTCAAGGGAAATAGTAAAGTAGGCCTAATCTATGAGTTTGGTGTACTGTTTATTCCTTTTTGTGTTTCCCCTGATGATGATTTTGTTCAACATGATCTCTAGGTCTTACTTGATCAAAAATCGAATCAGGTTTCTTTCTCCAGCACTAGCAATGTTGACAAATCGGCTTTGGCGATCAGAAAGAAGGGGCTCTGGCTCTAGGCTAACTTGCCCGCTGTGTTGTTCCCCACCCCACCACACCCTGTG
>NW_004797742.1:570442-574032 GCF_000002075.1 Aplysia californica
CCGATAAGCCAAATGAGCGCTCAAGTCTTGTGAGTAGAATAGCATGGTCAATTGTGTCAAAAGCTGTGGACAGATCCAATATTGCGAACGTTTAAGATAAACCGGCTATTTATCTAAGTGTTGCATTAAAAAAATGTTGTCAGTATATTATTATTTGTGCGCGATATTACACAACGCTCTTTGGGAGTGCGCACAGGATCCATACAATGAGTGATTTACAGGATCCCAGCCTACAATTAATTGCGCATTTTGAGACAATAGCGAATTCATATATATTAAATAACCCAGCCTTAACCCCCTTAATATTTTATGAAGACCTAGGCTTTGCATCAGTAGAAAGAGAGTATAGACAACATGACATAAAAGCAATCTATTTTGTAAGTATGAAATTATCCTTTTTTTCAGAACAAACTCAATTCCTTACTTTGTCTCCCTTTGCCCCTCCTCCACCCACCCGGGAAAAACGAACAATACCTCATATGAAATCTCTCTGTTCATCTGTAGCCCACATTTAAGTGCATTTATGTTTCCCACAATCGCTAAGCAGGTGCGGTATTGTGTGTGCGTGTGTGTTATATGATTAAACAACAACAACGGCAAACAAAAAGAAAACTTAAAATACAACTTAACTAAGCTACAAACTCTAAAAAGACCTACGCGATGCGAAGGACGCGCAGCGTGACAGCGCTGTTCCTAATCCTCTAAAAATGGCGATAAAGCGAGCTGAGTGGGTCCGCACAGCCATAGTGAGTTTATGTGGGTGACGTCACAGCTGCGACCTCTAATACTATTATCATAACCTCTTTGATAGCATCATGTTGCAGTCCAAATTTTAATATTAATCTTTTCTTATCGTGTTGCTTTCACGAGGCGCATTCCCTAAGATAGCCATTATTTTAACCTTTTCCCTATAATCAAAAGGAAGGGTAAGGATTTTCCCGAATGGTGGGCCAACATTTTACCATAATTAACTAATTATTCGACAGTCACTAAAGACAGTGAAAATAAAACAGAAGAAGCAACAGAAATGTGGTTTCTTAGGAGACTACTGAATCGTGGAAGGGAAAGAAATCAATTTACCGAGGTAGTGCTTGATGAAGCCCACTTGGGACGCTCATTGTTAAAAACAATCAGGATAGACATAGGTCTTGAACATCTAGCTCTCACTGGCAAAATTGAAGGCAAATGAGGAAGGGGAAGGCCCAGAACAACCTACTGAGGGAACCTAAACAAATGGATAACGGGGAAAGATCAGGGTAATGTAAAACGTAGCTTTTTTTATAGAGCATCCGAGGAAAGGAATGAATGGAGAACCATGAACGCTGATGTCTGCCGCAGATCTGGCACTGGAAAATGATGAGTTCTTCGACAATAATGTCCAAGTTGCTCTGACAATATTATAGTAGGCGAGTGAACCTATTGAGTCGCCTCAGCGCACGCCCATACTGCGTCAGAACTAGAGTGTAACGGTTACCACAATACAGACAACTTGGAATATCGATCCAACTCTGGCAAAGTGCTGGCCACAATCCTATTGGTTTGGCCATGCCGAAAAAATTGTGTACTCGAATCCTTCTCTCAGTCTTCCCTTCGCGTGCGGTGGTTAGCTAGTCGGGAATTGAGATGCACGCGAATACGATAGGGAAAAGATGATAATAATATGAGATAGAGAAATGTGTTCTCTCTCTGTCTCTCTATCTTTGTCTCTGTTTCTCTCTCTCTCTCTCTCTCTCTCTCTCTCTCTCTCTCTCTCTCTCTCTCTCTCTTTCTCTCCTTCTTTTCCTCCTTTTCTCCCTCTCTCCCCTTTCTCTGCCCTCTCTCCCCACCCTAGCTGCCCTTCTTTATCTCCCTCGTTCTCTCTCTTTCTCTCCCTCACTCTCTCTCTCAAATTCTTTCTCCGCCCTGCCAGCCTACTACACACTCACTCACTCACTCACACACACACACACACACACACACACACACACACACACACACACACACACACACACACACATACATACACACACACACACACACATACATACATACATACATACATACATACACACATATACACACAATGTACATTCAAAAGTTTACAGAGAGATACAGAAAGGAAGGGGGAGAAAGAAAAAAAGAGATTGAGAAAGTAAGAGAGTGTAAGAGAGAGAGAAAGAGAGAGAGAGAGAGAGGGAGAAAGAGAGAGAGAGAGAGAGAGAGAGAGAGAGAGGGGGAGAGAGAGAGAGTGAGAGAGATACAGAAGAGAGAGAGAGAGAGAGAGAGAGAGAGAGAGAGAGAGAGAGAGAGAGAGAGAGAGAGAGAGAGAGAGAGAGAGAGAGAGAGAGAGAGAGAGAGAGAGAGAGAGAGTTTAAATCTGTGTAGGCGTACGCTTACCCTTTTGCATACGTTCATTCTCTCCAGTGGATTCACTGAAATATTATCAATTGCTCTTTGAAATAACATCACACAATCGAACATTTCTTCCATTCTATTTTCGCCTTCTTTAATGAGTTTTTCCCCCCGTTCACTCTGTTCTCACATCTCCTATCTTTGAACTTGATTGAAGATTAAAAAAAAAGTAAATTCCATCCCCCCCCCCCCCAATTCTTTTATGATTGTTTTAGTAGAGGTTTTACGGTGCTCGCTACTGCATAACGTGATATGAGCGCCCCCCTATTCTTAACAAAAATAAGGCATAGCATCCTTTTCACATGACGTCACGCGACCCAAATGTGGCTCCACCGAGGGTGGAGATCCCGGACTAGAGCCTAGGTAAAACAAGTTCCGAATGGAGGGATAACGTTTACTTTTTTGTCTCTTAAAGTTGTCCTTTCCATTCCCATTCATTGAGTCTGATTACTCTTTTTCGTACTTCTCCATTTCTATTTTCAAGGCCCCTCTCTCTCCCAACCCCCTAACCGTGATGTAAGCTGCTAGTTCACCCGTCACCCACAAACATAATATATAGATCTAGTGTTCTGATAAAACACGACCCTTCCCCATAAAAAAAACCAACAAACGAAAACAACCAAACAATTATTTATATCACAAGACCTAAATTTAACTCACACACGAAACGAAACGAAATTTTCCTTTGATGGAACAATTGCAAACTGTAAGGACACCCTGGCCGCCCTTCGTACACCTCGGCTACCTGTTTCTCTATTTAGAAATAGCTCCGTCTGGCGTTTGATCTGCTAGTTACATTCTTCTCTGATCAATAATATGTCCCTCACGCATCACAAGCAGGCTTACTAGAGTATCTGGCTATTTATGAACCCCTGAGAATTTATTTAGGGCATCGATGTTACATAAGTACCAAATATATATCAAAGGACTAGGTTTTCCTGAAGGTCAGAAAACGGTCGTTTTTAAAATAAAAAATCTTGCGCGGATTCGTCAGGCACTCAAGTAATAGCGCCTGTGTATATCAGCTACGCTGTTCAAGTTGACAAGATTATTACTTTCTGGCCAAAGCTACTAACCAAAATAACATGAACTGAACAATCATTTTTTTGAAGAACGTACATCTAAGTGTTGTGTTTCAGTTCTGTATGGCGCACTTAGACTTTTTTGGGCGAAGAAGAAGAAAAGAAAGACCCCCCGAC
>NW_004797742.1:574132-575808 GCF_000002075.1 Aplysia californica
CCCCCACACACAATTATCACCTACCGTACCAAATTTCACAGTCACCTCTAGCACTTCCACTTGCCTACCACCACCATCACCACCACCACCTCTAAAACTGCTCCCACCAAAATCACCACTAAAATCACACCCAAAACCATCACAAAAACCGCTACCCCCACTACCACCGCAACACCACCACCAAAATCATCAAAACTAGGGTATAAGTACACATCAGCCCTCCATTCGGAACTTACCTTATCTTCTACACACACCTCAGTGAGGCCACATTTGGGTCACTATGACATCATGCGCAAAAGATGATTTTAAACTAGTTTGACTTTTATAAAAAGAAGAAAAAGCCCCCAGAGCCCAGAGGAGCGTTTTCTTCACATTGACATTTCTGCCCCTTACAACACCTCGTTGGGTTCGCTTTTACCAAACTGTAAGATCACACAGCGGCAGGTACATACCACTAAGATCAAATAAAGAAATATACGAAAGCATGAGTTTCTTACTTTCTGGAAAAAGGCGGCTGTCGGAATAAACATTAATGTGTATTGCTGTGGATTTTCAAAATTACGTAACATATTATTGGAATATATTTGTATAACTCAAAAGGTCTGTGAAAAATTCCTGTATGTGGCTGAAAGGTGCATTTGACGTGATATCCTGTGTATTATTGTCAGATTTATTTTTCTCTTCCTATTGAATTTTTATGAAACTAATATGTGAGGCATCGTGGTGTAATCAGGCTCTCGTCAAGTTTTGAGTATGTAGAGTTATATGTATAATCTTAAAGCTTGTTTACTTGTCTTTTTTTGGATGAAAAAAATATCCATTTATATTGAATACAAGTTGAGAAATTATTAAATGAAGGAGGTGGGAGTCACTTGTTTTCAGAGGTAAAATTAGTGAGAAAATGGCCGCTAAAGATTAGTATTTCCTTAGCTTAAGAGTCCGTGGTTACTGAAAATTTGCATTCTTTGCGCCCTTAATTAAAGTTTTTCTGAAAAATCCACACAGAAATGAGTTCTTTAATGGGCAACAAAGGTGTTGAGCCAAAAAACAAAAATTTGATAAAAATCCACAAATCTGCGGAAAAATGCAAGTTTCTTCATTTTGATTATTTTGACAAGAGCCTGATTCCACCACGCTGCCTCACATATATAATCTAAATTCACTGTAAATCTGCATGAATGTGTTTTTACCATTCCTGTACAACCACGAAAAAATTCCAACTGGACAATAAAGAATACGTATTGTCTTATCTTATCTTATCTTATGCTATCTTATATTATCTTATCTTCTCTAAAGTTTTCGAAAAAAAAGGACCGTGCTTATTAAAAAAAATTGTGCTCAATGACCCTCCCCCCCCACCCTTCCTCTTCCCATCTCATTCCCCTCACCAGTCCATCTCCCTGTGCGCTTTTCCGTCCTTCAATAGCGCGAATCTTTTCTTTAATCGGTCCTGTTTTTTAAAGCGTTCATTAATTCTTTCGTTTATTGATTTCCTCAGTTCGATATTTCGTCATTCACCCACTGTTTCGGCTTCCGGGATCAATATCCACAGACTTTTTTGAACCTGCATCTGGGTAAGGAACGCACGCACTTATGAAGTAAAGCTTCTTTTCAGAACGAGGGAGAGAGGGGGAGATTGAGAGAGAGAGAGATAGAGAGAGAGAGAGAGATAGAGA
>NW_004797742.1:578712-581610 GCF_000002075.1 Aplysia californica
CACCACCGCCCAGATCTCAGGACACTGGCTGGCCTGGCCTCCTCCTCTGTCGTGGCTCTCTCCCTGGCGTGTGGCCCCTGTAGTGAGGGTCGACACTATGCGTTCAGTGTTCAAAACTAGATGCTTCCTCTCCTCCCTGGGTAATGCCAGAGTGTGTGGGTGCCGACGGTGCTGAGGCTCTCTCTGTGTGTATGTATGTGTGTACTTTCATTTAGTTCCCTATATATGAACTCGGTTTGGGGAAAATGCAACACATTGCCTCCTGCTCTCCCCACAATCCTCTCATTTTGTTTTGTCTCTAGCAACGCCTGAGGGCATTCGTTTATGGTCATTCTTTGCTTCAACTCAGTTACTGTTTATTGTGGAAGCAAGGACCATTTCTTGATAAGAATTTCTACAAGTTTTATGGTGCGTTTTGCACCGATATTCTGATTTTGTCGTAGGGCACTGTGGGGTTCAGTGATAGTAGTTCAAGCGGGCGTGTTTTGCTATAATAACCGAGTCGTCTGTGCCAACGAGTCTACCTAACGACAGGCGTTCGTTGATTTTGCCTCTGGAGGCGATAGTGCTGGTCCAATCGGCCTAGCACGACTGGTGCCATACAGTAACGCTACTTCGATTTCCGAAGATGGTTTGGTCTCCACTTTTTCGAAACGAACAGGCGGCTGGACATTACGAGAGGAGGCAAACAACATGGTGCTCGGTGTGTTGTGCTTGTTTGGCAGTGTTTCCATAAGTTGGAGTGCTTTACGATCAGGCCTGCTTCGCCTTCAGCTGGAATCTGAGATCTGAATGTTGTAGCGTGGTGGAGTCTGTCATTTCTTGCGCAATAGGGCCCACTATCAGTGATAGAAATCGTGCACGAGTCTTCACCTTGAAGTCTGTGTTGTTTTCTCAAGCTGTACATTTTACTTACGTTTAATTCGGCACACAATTCTCCAGAAAGGATTGTGTAACGACTGATACATGGGTGTTCGTGTGTGGAGTCTGTTGTACCACCGCAAACATAACTCAAGACGCTACGGTTTGTTATGGTGATGGAGCACAGTCTCTGGTTTGATAACAATTTATGTTAGAATAAGGCCTTTACTATGAACCCTGATCTTCTGCTACTTACCCCCATTTCAGGCTGTGTGCTGAAGGTATGTATGAAGGTTAAGAACGCTGGTGACAGTGGAGAGCTAGGGTGCTGAAAACAAACAAACGAAAAAAAAACCCCAACAACATTGACAGACATCGCGAGACGTTGTAATTGAACAGGAGTTGTCACGTTAAAGTGAGAGCTATTCGAAAAATAATATAGATATAGGCTCAGTTTCAGCCTTTGCCTTATTCTACCCCCCCCCCAACCCAACTACTCTCCCCATTCCACACCTTCACCTCTCTGCCGGACCGAGTAGTTTGAGTGAAATGCATCTGCGTTAGTGCGGCGTGCTGAGTGTGGAGTGTCGTGGAGTCAGTCATTCCGGCATTACGCGTGGGAGTATCGATTGATGCTGAGGGTAACCTCTCTTTTTTTGGAGTTGATTGCTCTCCACGAAAATACTTGATTACGTCTCATTATGGCAACAGTCAACAGAAGCAGACTCTGACAATTATTTCGGGATTTTGGCTGCCATTGGAGACACCGACTTGGCTTCTACGAAAAATCGAGGGCGAAGTACCAATGATGTGGATTGTACATTCAATGTTGACAAGACGCGGACACGTTGAGAGCAAGTCATTGAAAAATGTATAGAGTTCTGGATACATAATTCACAGGGTTTATTCATTCCCACTTTCCCAAAGGGGCGACGGAGATTGCAGCTTTTATGGGGCATCGTCTTGGTCTTATTTTTGTGGAATGTTATGACCAGAGGCTGAATCTGCTGAATGAACCTTCTTGTCCTGAAGTTCTTGCATTTATTTGAAATTTGAGAAGTATGTTTTGCATCTTTGGCGCCTGCAGCTTTTTCATAAGAATAGGATGTCTCAGGTGAAAAGAAAAAGGTCTGTGATTTGAGAGAAAAAATAATCACTTGGACAATCTTCTTAGCAGTTGATTAACAAATGCAGCTACGTGTTCGAATCTACTGGACGCTGGAGACGACGACAACGTAAGTGTGTTGACAATTTTAGTAAGACTTGAGGAAACACGTAAACACACACACACACACACACACACACACACACACACACACACACACACACACTCTCTCTCTCTCATAAACAAGCACACACAAACACACTGACAAGTCACACGTGCTGAGCGCAATAGTCGTTTCCTGCTGTGCACTAGAATTACGCCGATTACTTCAGCGAAATGGCACTGGGCAGCTGGGGAGAGCTGTGTTGTCCAACGGTGAGGAACATCGCTAAGAGCAGGACCTCTCCATGAAACATTTCAGTGGTAAGCGTAACAATAAACTAATCATCGTTGTTGGCTTTACAATGCTGTGCATTTTGTGAACCAGGAGGAGTACACTCACTTATATGCCGTCTTACTGATCTCCTACCTAGACTGACACATTCTACTGGAGGATACCTTGAAATTGGAGGAAGATACAAGCATTGGATCCCCTGTACCTTATTGTAAGTATACTTATTATATTATGTCAAGATATGCCCTCCCCCCCTCCCTTACCCCGTTTCTTAGTTTTTTTCTCCTATCCTTTTCTCGTCTTCCTTTCCCAGAAAATCCTATTCGGACCTCTATTCTCCCCAACTGTATGGAAGGATCATTTACCTTGGCGTGACATTTACACCTGATTTTACAGTCTGCAACGTTTGCTAAACTCAAACTGTAAAAAGTGGTCATGATGGAGTTGTGGAGGTGTTTGTGAGGGTGTTGAATGGCAGTTCAAATAGAAAAATATCGCCAGTGAAAGAAGTAGTAGTAGTAGTAGTAGCAGCAGCAGC
>NW_004797742.1:582744-583916 GCF_000002075.1 Aplysia californica
TAGTAGTAGTAGTAGTAGTAGTAGTAGTAGTAGTAGTAGTAGTAGTAGTAGTAGTAGTAGTAGTAGTAGTAGTAGTAGTAGTAGTAGTAGTACGAGGAGGAGGTGGAGGAGGAGTGGTGGTAGTAAGAGTACTTTAGCCTACTTCTCTGAGATCACCAGTTTTAAAAGGGTAAAGCCAAAGGTGAATAGCACAAACGTAATTTCAGTTCTCTGAAAGGTATCAAAATTCTACTTGACTTTACACACCTCAGTATGGTGTTCCTCCAGATACCTGGATACCTGGTGCTGTCATCTCTGACTCAGAGGTTGGCGTGTTATTGTAATGACCCTCCATCCTTCACGGTCGTGGGCTGCCGTTGCACGTTCTGCCATTCCATGTATTTTTTTATGTTGTCCATCCTTGTTAGTCTTTGTCTTCCCCTGGCTCACCTCCCCCACATCTTTCCTTTAAGCACCTCTTTCATAGTGTTCCTCTACAGACTGAGATAATGAAAGACTTTTGTTTTGGAGTTGTGAGTCTTTCAAATTGGGAAGTGATTCTGTCATACGTACGTCGTAGGGAAGTCCAGAAATATGTAAATTTTGGTAAAAGTAAATTTGAAAGCCCCCATTCTTTGTCGCGAATGAGGTCACGGCGACCCAAATGTATCCCCGCAGAAAGAAGAGACCCCTGATGTGTGTTATAAGCCTAATAAGTTCCGAATGGTAGTCTGAAGTTTACTTTAACCACAAGTTTCTAAACAAATGAAACAGAGATTCTGAAAGTTTTAATTTGTGGATAGTTTCTGCCAAAGTTGCGCCTCAGTGTAGTAGAACTGCAAGCTTGTTTGCCTTTACGAATGTTGACATAAGCTTATAGTTTGTTGACAGTACGCGTTCTGTACTCGCTACTAATATAAACTTGGACTCTCTCTTCTTCAAAGAAATCAAACAGCGTCTTTTTTATGCATGACGTCATGGTGACCCAAATATGGTGAAGACCCTGAGTCTGCGCACTATATTACAGGCCAAGTAACTTCCGAACGGAAGGCTAACGTTTACTTTTATCTTGGTGTCAATAAGAAGAGCGCTTTTTCACTATCCTTCATTCCAGTAGCTGCACGAATATTTTTGTTGTTGAGAGCTGCTTCTAAGTCTTGGCCTACTCCCCCACTCCTTTTCTCTTTTTTTCT
>NW_004797742.1:586717-589163 GCF_000002075.1 Aplysia californica
AGAGAGGGAGAGAGAGAGAGAGAGAGAGAGACAGACAGACAGACAGACAGACAGACAGACAGACAGACAGAGAGACAGCCACCGTGTGATTCTGACATGCATTATTCACCCTCGGGCACACACATCGGACAACACCGGGTCCTCCAGCAGCCGTTTGTGGTCGATCCTGATTAATGCACTACCCCACTACTCCGACCTCGCCCACCGGCCTCTCTGCAGTCACAGCGAATGGGAAGCAACGTGGTGAAATCAGCCGTTAGTCGTCAGAATAATGAAATCGACGAATCCAGCTTTTCCCGCCTGTTTGGCATTTAAAAAATGAATTTTGTTGGGTTGTTTTTTTCCACCCAAAACCTATGTCCATTTAAAACCACATTTCTGTGCGGATTTTCACTGAATTAAAAGTTGATTAAAAGGCACAACTAATGTAAGTATTCAGTTTTCAAGGACTCTCAAGGTATGACATTCCACAAACTTTGGCAGCCATTTTCTTGCTAATCCTACCTCTGAAACCAGGTGAACCTCACCTTCGTCAATCGCAAATATCTCGACTTCTATTCAAGATATCTAGATGCGTATTTTGTACATCGAAACAAGACGAATGAACAAGCTTTAAGATGATATTATTATCAGTGATTCAATATGCCCCAAAACTGACGAGCACCTGATTTCACTACGTCGTGACACAAATAATCTCGGAAAGAGCGGGGCAATCGTAGAGCGCAAACACAATGTTTGAATTCCAGACAGGCTGGGTGGGGTCTTGGAGCCCAGAAGTACCTTGTGTCAATTTGATAAGAATTTTAACTCACAGGATAATCGCTTTATTATGATATTTATGGCTTGCTGGGGAACTAGCCTGGGAACAAGAACAAGAACAACAACAACAACACGGTGGCTGTAACAAAAAGGATCGTTTATTTATTTAGTCTTTATTTAAATAAAACAATCGAAATTTTGGAAGACGGCTATCCAGTTATCGAGGGGAAAATGATCTATATAATCTCTCTCTCTCTCTCTCTCTCTCTCTCTCTCTCTCTCTCTCTCTCTCTCTCTCTCTCTCTCTCCTTTTCTTTCTCTGTTCGGTTCAAAAAAATATTACCATTTAATTTCATCATCGTTGTTGAACATGGAACTTATGTCGGCCAAAGTGTTTCGGACCAGTTTTAACATGTGACAAGGGGTCAAGAAATGCCACAACAGGACAACTTGTACATGGATGAGGGAAATGTGGTTAAATGTTGCAAGGATCAGTCAGATCAACTCCGGCACAGTTTAACATTGCAATGTTTGAGGCCCCACCATCATGAGTAATAGAAACAATATCAACACCAACATCATGAGTAATAGAAACAATATCAACACCAACTTCATGAGTAATAGAAACAATATCAACACCAACATCATGAGTAATAGAAACAATATCAACACCAACATCATGGAGTCTAGTTAGAGCATTCAGCACAAGATTTTTCCTTTCCTCGCCATTCATGCCGTCAAAAAAAATATCCGTTGTAATTTCCATGAACTATTGATGCTGACAACCATGACAACAAGTATTTGTACTTCTGTAGCTACAGGTAACGAATCATCATCAAGTCCTGTACTCATGTCAATATATATAACCTTGATACTTGTGTCCATCCCACCCCACATGTTTTCTAATCGCCATAATCTTCGCACATGGGTTGGATTTTTGACCTTCTCGTAAACTCTTAGCTTTTAATTCCAGAGCTTTAAATGAAATGGCATTAAATCCTGGTCCATGTTCTACTGATTGATATCTTTTTCTGATGGTACGGGATGTGACAGACGTGTGGCAAACCTTTTCCTGACATAGTTGCAAGCACGAGATGAATAAAAAAGGAGGGTCACAGCAAAACTTTGAAGATGAGGGAAGTACTTTCGAGGTAGTGGCTTGTCAAGACTTTTGGTTGCTTTTCTTTCAAAAAGATCGGATACACCTCCGCCGCAAGTCTACAGAACAGAGAGATCTATGCTGTCTGTGCTGAGGATGTTTTGCTTCCTTAAAGCGGCAATAACCGCAGTTAATTTGACCTGACGTGTAAGACGTCGTCTTTTAGTTTTAGATTGTTGAAGAAGTTTTATTTTCTTTCACGATGCCACCACCTTTCCGTCAATTTTCGTTTCAAACCAGCCTTCACCGGTGTGTCTGCGCTACACTGATTGGTGTTGAAGCACCAGGAGATCTGGGCAGAGAGACATTAATCGTCTGTTAATGAAGGTATTAAGCTATCAGTGGCACTGGCAGTACTGCTTTGAGTGGGTATCATTTCTTTCACTACAGCTGAGGCTCTTTATTTTGGGGGCTTCCTCTCGGCTTCACTAGTATTCAAGTAGGATGGAAATGCCCCAAACATGCTTGGCACCGCCCCTTCTCGAATGCGAATAGAGGAGAGAGAGAGAGAGAGAGAGAGAGAGAGAG
>NW_004797742.1:590296-592252 GCF_000002075.1 Aplysia californica
CTATTCTCTCTCCCCCTCTCTCTGTTTGAACATCATTATGGGGAATGGCGTCAGTGATATAGCGGTTAGGATATTAAAATTTGTTGTTGTGTGCTGAAGACATGAATTCGAATTCCGAAATGGAAAGTTGCTTTTTTATCGAGTACTTCTGTCTGTTGTAATGTTGTATCCCATTCAAAATAGGCTGGCCCTGACAGGCAGGATCAAAACAGCTCACCTCCTATGTGGTCTATATAGTGTGGACGGGGCCATCAAACAATGCAATTACACAAATTGCCATCATCAGGGGCATTTTTTTTTCAGAGGAAAAGGAGTATGTGTGTGTGTGTGGGGGGGGGGGGGCATGTTCAACGTCTTTTGTGGCCTCTTATTGTTGTACTAGTCGGTTCCAAGAAATAGACACACAATGTCAGCATATATGTTAAAACTTTATGTTGTGTTCTCTTTAAATCAGACAAACTTACTTCCGTTACATGTCCCATACACTGGCAGTTTGCAAGGAAACCAACGCTCCGTCTTGTCCATCTATATTCTCATCTGTAATATCACAGGTATTGTTTCACCACTGTGTCCATTTTATATGGCCTTGACTAAGTTATCAACCAAACAAATTATAGACTTATTAATTATATTCCTTCCTTGCCTAGTCAACGGGAGGATCTAAGGCTAGGCACAAAGGGCAACTTTAGCTGCGCAACAGTTTTAATCTTCTGTGCGCGGGCGCTCTCGTGGCATAGAGGTTAAGGTGTTCATCTCTCATTCAAAGGTCCCGGGTTCGAATCCGGGTAGCGACCGAAACACTTCTTCTCTAAAGTTGTCTCCTTTCACCTTCTTTCATGTTCTCTAGCCATGTTCTGAGGTCTGCTTTTGTCTCCACTCTCTGCCCCTACCCCCTCACGCTCTTTGCCCCCCCACCCCCGGCTTCTGACTATTTCTGCAGCCTTTGTACTGCTACTCCTTGACTCCTTCTTACTGCTGTCTTTCAACCACATCCCTGATCTTCTGATAGGAAAGATCTACACCTAGCCTTCTCGGACAAGGGCGACAAATCTGGGAGGTTCCGTGTGCAAGTTGGGCACGTTAAAGATCCCTTGGTGGTCTAAAATCGATAAAAGTATATATTGCTTTGGCCGCCACCCGGGAAAAATTCAAAATTTCCTACAAACTGAAAGTTTAGTGTGTCCCGTTCGCTCATATGACCTTATACAGTTGCGAGTACCGTAAAACACTTACCAAAACAACATTCTGTGCGCGCCTCGTCTCAGTTTATAACATGGACGTCTATAACATGGAAGTTTTGAGCAACAGTTGACGGCAAATTATGACAAAACACAAACGTTTCACTCGCCAGAAACTGGAGTTGCCTGTTGCTTGTCTTGGGGTCCTCTGTGGGGTCATGGTTATGCTCATTACATTTACAGTGCACCCAAAGGACATGAGTACGATTCCCATTCGGGAAATTATTATAAATCTGATATTATAAGGTTTGCGGGACTCTACCGTGGTTTGCTCTTTTCCACGGTTTGCTCCTTTCCTGTCAAACATCTATCGTCCTGATCTCTCCTCCGTCTTTGTTGGTGTTCGTTACTCTTTTACAACACGTCTAATCTTCGGCACTTGTGAGACTTTATATTGCTGCAAGTGCCGTAAAACTCTTACTAAAACAAAAACAATTGAAAGCAATTGATATTGAATTACACTACAGTGTTTTATCATTGTAAGAAAGTATAGTCCTAATGTCTCGTCAGTTCCCGTGGAATAGCCCAGGTTTCATTTTGGACTTGGCACAGGTTCATATGCTGTCACTGGCACGCACTGCAATATTATATCGAACTCTGAGCAAGTGTAGTGCTGATCGCTTTTGGGTATTTTTGGGGGGGAAGATATGTTATGTGTGTGTGCGTGTGGGTGTGTTGTGTGTTTGTGTGGATGTGTGTGTGTGTGTGTGTGTGTGTG
>NW_004797742.1:592894-596624 GCF_000002075.1 Aplysia californica
GAGAGAGAGAGAGAGAGAGAGAGAGAGAGAGAGAGAGAGAGAGAGAGAGAGCGAACAAAATAAATTCTTATTCGATCTATAGAGAACGGACGTTTTTATTCTGCCTGTAGCCATTCCCAGATTCAGTTTTATAGTGATCGTTACTGACTTTTTATAGCATTCTGCATTTTCACAGTACGCCTTGCCAGGCTCACTGCGTGATACATTTCCTCATAGAAATGTTGGTTTTGTATACAAAAAAACATGTCCAGAAGACCATAATGTGTGACAAACTCGCATGGAACCGCTCAGGGACATTAGTCTGTCTTATATATTTATACTATATAGATAGAGGTCTCCTTCTGTCTGTCTGTCTGTTTGTCTGTCTGTCTGTCTGTCTGTTTGTCTGCCTGTCTGCCTGTCTGTCTGTCTGTCTGTCTGTCTGTCTGTCTGTCTGTCTGTCTGTCTGTCTGTCTGTCTGTCTGTCTGTCTGTCTGTCTGTCCGTCTGTCTGTCCGTCTGTCTGTCTGTCTGTCCGTCCGTCTGTCTGTCTCTCTCTCCCTCTCTCTCTCTCTCTATCACGCCCTATGTTGACCGTATTCATTATCATTATATTCCCTGTCTCTCAGAGACGCCCATCTAGGAATGCCAATTATTTGTTTCTGTGGTATAAACTATTCTTCTCCTCGCCTGCGTCATCAGCGCTGTTTGCCATCATGAACTCGTGACTGTGTTGTCAGGAGACTGGTGAAGGTTGAAGGGAGTTGTTCACAGATCCTATGTCCGTTTCTCCATCTGCTAATGCTCTGTTTTGATTTGTTTTGTTTTGCTTTGTTTTGTTCCCCCTCCCAGCTGTCGTCTTGATTTCTTTCGATCGTCCTTGTTTGTTAGAGATGGGAAACAGGTTGTTTTGTGGTTTGACTCTTTTCTTTCACCGACACTGAAAATAAATACAATGTATGTTAAAGAAAACTGTAGTCACTGGCATTTGTTATGTGGGGGTTGGGCGCTTTGTCATCGTATGGAGGGGACCAGAGTTCGATTCCGGCGACGGGAGATTTTGTATCGTGCATCTCGCTCTTTCTGCTGGGATATTGTTTCCCTCTCAACCAGTATCGAAACCCGCTCCCTAAATTATATAGATCTACATTGTGTCAATTTTTTAAGGGGGAGGGGGGAGAGGGGGGTTGGTCACCCCCCCCCCCCCAGCTACCTAGATGGTTAATTGCAACTGTATTTTTTCGTTAGTCACGGGGGAGGGGGGAGAGGGGGGTTGGTCAACCCCCCCCCCCCCCCCCCCCCCCCAGGGTTATTTTTCACATGTTTTTTTTTTTTTTTCCCGGGGGGGGGGGGGGGGGGGGGGGTTGCGTCCCCCCCCCCCCCCCAGCTACCTAGATGGTTAATTGCAACTGTATTTTTTCGTTAGTCACAACAGAGTTCGAATTTTATACAAGATAATGTCTCGGAATTCTACTTTGCCCATGGGAACATCAAGGCTCCAAGATCTATATTGAAGTCAAATATTCATGGCCCCACTTATTGTCAAATATCTCCTCAGCTATAGACATAAACTCTACAGTTTTGCCACTAAAAGTGTCCTTGGTGAGCTGTGACGAAGGCAATATGCGTACGCAAAAAGTGTGTGAAAAGCGGAAAGTGCTGTGAGCAATTCTGTTTTCCGTGTGAAGGAGATTTGTAGTATTTTATATAAATTTATGAAGAAAAGTTTTAAAAAATCTGGCCTTAATTGATATGGAAAAGTATGAACAAGTTAAAACAAATAGATACCAACTGCTATGCAAAATATGAATGACGTAGATTCACCTATTCAAGAGACATATCTGAGGATAAGTTGCGCCACAAATCTTTGACCGCCTTATATAATGCTTTGCCCAGTAGTTTAAGAGAGATCAAATCCTGTAATTAATTCAAAGTATTATTACTATTATTACATGCCCGGAAAGCTTATATTTACAACAGTTTGAAGCATGTTTTTTTGAACATATTGATGTATATTTACATCTTTTAAATTATTAAAAAAATAATTCTTTTTCGTTTTTACTTTGAAGTTGTTATGTGTTTAAAAGTGAACGTTGTTATGTCATCACTCTCGTCATTTTGCCAATTCAAACATTGGTGGTATGGGCCGGATTTTCCCGGACTTAGAACCGTTTTTTTTTTACATTGTAGTGTGATATTGTGTGACAACACATCTTATTTTCCTCCCCTTTTCGCCCATTCTCATTATTTTGGCACGCAAAGGGAGTTTAATTAGTTATATGGAAACGCACTCAGTCACTTTATAGCTCAGATTATGCAGACCGGTTTACGGTACACTGGTTAAAGGACTTGAGTGCGGTTAATTGTAGGAAATCTCGATCTAAGTGATTAAACTTTCAGATCTAATTTTTTTAGTCGTGAGCTGGATCCATGTTTAGTCTGTGCGTTTGTGTTTTTGTACGTGTGTGTGTTGATCTGCCCGTTCACCCGTCCGTCCTTCTATCTGTCTATCTGCCTGCCTGTCTGCTTCTCTGTCTGTCAGTCTGTCTTGTGTGTCTGTCAGTTAGTCTGTCCGTTAGTTTGTTTGTCCGTTAGTCTGTCTGTCTGTCTGTCTGTCCGTCTGTCTGTCCGTCTGTCTGTCTGTCTGTCCGTCCGTCTGTCTGTCTGTCTGTCCGTCTGTCTGTCCGTCCGTCTGTCTGTCTGTCTGTCCGTCTGTCTGTTTGTTTATCACGCCCTATGTTGACCGTATACACATTTACAAGGGAGCAAGCAGTATCTTTTGTTGGCGTAAACACCATCATGAACATATGAAAAAAATCTATAAAACATGCACCTGCAGTGAAATTAATCTTGACTTGACAGTCACAACTTTGACTATTCAGACATGGCTCAACTGGCCCTCCATTTTTTTCTGATACCAATGCTAAATTAAATGTTGTTCGTCTTTCTGTACGTCTGCCTGACTTCCTGTCTATCTGCCTGCCATTTGTATTGTTATAGCTCAGATTAAACACAGACAGTCAGGGGGTGGTTGGCGGGTGCTCTGGTGTGGTTTACTCCTTCTTTCCCATCAAACATCTGTCGTCTATAGTGTAAAGCGCACAGAGCCTGCTGTTGAGCGGGGATATGCGCTATACAAATGCTATTTATTATTATTATTATCGTCTTTATCTCTCCTCATTCTTGTTTGTGTTTGGTGCTCTCTTCTAGTACATCTAATCTTCAGCACTTATGTAATGTAATTGTGTTGCAAGTGCTGTAAAACTCTTACTAAAACATACACATGCACTAACAACACGCACCAATCACACGAAAGAGCACGTTAAAGACAAAGCTTGGCATATGCAGAGCTAAATATCGTGTCCATAATTTCTGCAGGCTGCACATTCACCGTCGTGGATGGTTGGAGGGTGCTCTGGTGTGGTTTGCTTCTTCTTTCCTATCAAACCTCTATCGTCTTTATCTCCCCTCCTTCTTTTTTGTGTTTGTTACTCTCTTGTAGCACCTCTGATCTTCGGCACTTATATGACCTTATTGTGTTGTAAGTGCCGTAAAACTCTTACTAAAAAAACCCCAAACCCATTCATCCTCCAAACGTTCATGAAGCATTTCATCAATCCGTTGTCCGTCTATTCTTTTTTCACTCTGACATGCACACGCAAACTCACACCCTGAGACCCTTACATGAAGACTCTTTAAATGAGGGAGTAGTGTGTGTGTGTGTGTGTGTGTGTATGTGTGTGTGTGTGTGT
>NW_004797742.1:599796-603298 GCF_000002075.1 Aplysia californica
TCTCTTTCTCTCTCTCTATCTCTGTTCCTCTCTCTGTCACTATTTTTCTTTCCCCTACCCCACCCTCTCTCTCTCTCTCTTTCTCTCCCCCCCTCTCTCTCTTTCTTCATCCTACCGGTGTCTGCAGTGTAAGGGTTGGGTGTTTCGCTGTTACACGCGAAAGACGTGAGTCCGAATTTCGTGTGCAAATTCTGCTTGGGTGCTATGTTCCTCTTAACCCGGGTTGGTCCTGACAGGAAGCGTCGAAGCAGCTCTTCTCCATATAATGATTGAAAACCTTCAATAACAATTAATTACAGTACAGTTTTTCTCTAATCCACCTCTGATTCTCTTTCCGCTATGTCAGTTTTCTATTATTGAGTTAATTGAGGCGTTCAATCAGCTTAGTTGGCATCATTGTGGTTCCAATCCCCGGAATAGACATTTTCAAAACTAGGTCATTTAGGACGACACCCTAGTATACGAGTATTTGGTTCCGTCTTTTCGAAGATACACATTAAATCTGGCGTCCTATCTCATTTATAGTGGATTTTCTGAGGGGGGGGGGGATCTTTGACATGCGCAACTTGCACACGGGACCTCCGAGATTTTTAGTCCCTATCCGAGAAGGCTAAGTGTTAGATCTTACCTACCTTAAGATCAGTGGTGTGCCTGAAAGACAGCAATAAGAAGCAGCCAAGGAGTAGCAGTAGAAAGGCTGCAGAAAGAGTCAGGCGCGCTGAGGGGCCAAAGGAGGTGAGGGGGTAGGGGCAGAAAGTGGAGACGAAAGCAGACGGCATAATCTTGTAAGAGATCAGAAAAGATAGTGGATGGTTGAAGGGTGCTGTGGGTAGGTTTATTATCTCTTTTTGTCTTTTTATTTTGCTTTTTCCTCCCACTAAATGACCGTTTTGTGCCGATGTGCTTCCCTTTACTCAAATACACAAACCTAGATATCGAAAGCTACTATGATGAAAAAGGCGGTGCACCGCACCATTTATACTTTTTTATGTCTGTGACAAACATTGGCGATCATGGTTTGCTATTCATTTCTTTGCTCGGATGCTATCTCCTAAAATAATACCATCGTACTTTACAAGTGAGTTGATCTGGGTCTACCCCAGCCTCATTTGTCTTCGATTAAACAAAGGAGAACTAGATGTTCCAAGTCCTTATGTCCATTAAATTATCTCAGGAACCTTATCTGTCTTTTCCTAATTGATTTGATTAGTCAGGAGCCCACATGGGCTTCTCTTTTTATTTCAAGAAATTCTCAACCGTCTTCCAAATAAACAAATTTTTGTTGCTTCTATTTTATTTTCACTATCTCTTGTGATTATCCAGCATTCACAGCCGTATAGAACAGGTGACCACACATAGCCTTTCAGAAATGTAATTTTGGTTGTCATTTAGTTGTTTTTTGTTTTTTCTATTGTCTGTGGTGTAGCGGGTAAGCGCTTCGCTGTCGCAAGCTGGAGACCCATGGGTGTTCCGAAGGGGGGGGGGGGCATTTTTGTCGAGAATCTTGGTCTTTCACCTAGAAGATGGTAGCCCTGGTTGGGCCTGACAGGTAGGATCAGAAGCCCGCCTCCTAAATGCTCTAACTTGTGTCACTGGGGCATATAAATTAATACAATTAAAGAAGAATTTTGTTTTTTATTATCTGATGTTTTACACCTTTCTTTTACTGTTGCTATTAAATTGCAGGCCCAGACTTTGGGCCTCATATGACTTTCTATATTGTTATGATTTCCATAAATAGTACTCTTACTGCTCATAATAATAATAATAATAATCATCATCATCATCATCACCATCATCATCATCATCATCATCATCATCATCATCATCATCATCATCATCATCAATATAGTAATAATAACAATGATGATGTAATAACATGTGATAATAATAATAATGATAACAATGATGATGATAATGATAATTATAATAAGAAATATCAGTAAAGATCAAGAGAACGTCTCTCACCTGATACAACACGCTCACTAAGGGGCAACCACTCTCCACACGCGACATTTTTGGGTCGCTGTTAGATCGTAAATTCTTCTTCTTTTTCGTTAATTACCAAGGTAATTTCTCGCTGTAGTGGACAAAATGGTTTTTATTCGAATTATATCTCTCTAAGCCTAATTGTAAAGAAAATGTTCTCACTTTGGACCAATCTGGTGGTTTCAGGGGGAAATTACTATGTCCTCTAGGAGGGGGGGGGGGGGAGAAAACTCTGGGGCGATTCAGGATTCAGGGCTCTGCCCACTTGCGCCCCACCCCCCACCCCCAACCAGAATTATTTGACTTTTGCAATTAGATCTGAAATTTTCTTTAAAGCAATTGATTTATGATAGTTTTAGTTGCCATATGTGTGATCATCAGCAAAAAACAACTGCCGTTTAACCCCAAAAGCAGTTGATCTATATGCAGGAGTGAAAGTAAAAATTTACCAGCTGCCCATGTTCCAAGTTACTAATATGCAGGGGAGTACAAAGGAACAGCTGATTACACGTACGTGTTGACGTATACCAAATAATCCGACAAAAACCACAGTACGAAATTATTAACTTACTCAGACATGAAGATTTCTTCATGACTTGAATGTCGATTGCTCATTCTCTATCACGCACTGGAATGCCCCCAAAAATTGCGACATTAATAAATGAGTAATATAGCATACCCAACCTTCGTCTGAAACAATTCTGTCTCTGAAAACCCCTGCCACCTCCCCTCCACCCAAAAATGAGTGCCACTTATGCAGTGACACCCTGGCACCGAAATTTCAGTCCTCCACCCAACCGCCTCATGAACTGGGCCCAGTGTTACTGCTTGATAAGGGGGGAAAATGTAGGAAGTGGACTCGAAAACCAATAATCAATATTGACCTGGCCTGATATAGCTCTACAAAAGCATTGCCAGTGGCGCGCTCTGCGTTGTTTTTCATCTTCAGTGGTGGCTCGTGGAGTTGGGCAAGGACTCATTTCCTGACGAAACGATTTTTAAGTGTACCCCTTTTGTGATTAACCGGTTACAACCGAGTGGAGGCTATGTTTGGTGATATGGCTCATAACACAAATATGTCAACTGAAAACTGTGTTTGTAACATAATGCCCGGCCAGATCGTTACCCTATATTACCTGGGATGGAACTAATGCTATTCAACCAAAACTGAAGGCAGCACACAGGAACATACGATGTGCAAGGGGTTCGCTTTCCATTTATCGGCCGAGCCTGTCCCCTCTCTTTTCCCCTTCACGAAATAAAACTCTGGAAATAAATTGTACGACAAAGGAACTATGTGAGCTGTATTATTATGCCGACAACGAATGGTTTGAGTAACATTTAAGTAAGGATCTTTTAAATGTACAAGACATGGTCTAGTCCCAGTGAATGAGCGAGTGAGTGAGAGAGAGAGAGAGAGAGAAAGAGAGAGAGAAAAAAAAAGAGAGATAGAGAGAGAGAAAGAGAGAGAGAGAGAGAGAGAAAGAGAGAGAGAAAAAAAAAAGAGAGAGAG
>NW_004797742.1:604740-606510 GCF_000002075.1 Aplysia californica
CGAATTCTGTTAAGAAAGATTTTATCGAATTCGAGAAGTGAGATTTGAAACGCTAAATTAGAATTATGAAAATTATTTCTTCAAAATCCTCGTTCCATATATTTATTATTATTACCATGAAAAATGAGACCCTACTCCCTTTCTCAACAAACATAACTGAATAACTAAACAAAATAACACCCCCTTTCGAACTATCCACTGGCATAACTTTCAGCACAAAAATGTGTCAGGACGCAGTATCTATCTTGAATGGAAGTTGAGAGATATTTGCGACTGAAGGAGGTGGGGACCGCCTGGTGTGAGAGATAAAATTAGCGAGAAAATGGCTGCCAAAGTTGATGACTTCTAAGCTTGAGTGTCCTTGGAAACTGGAAATATACACTTTTGTGCCTTTAATCAACGTTTATACGTTTATCTGTAACATCTACATAGAAATGTGTTTCTAAAAGAACATTAAAGGTGTTGAGCAAAAAAAAAGGGAGAAGAAAATTCGAGAAAAAAAAGCCCAACGTCAAGAAAAATGCTGGCTTCTTTGATTTCTAATAGACAGTGAAAGGTCTTGTCAGTTTGTTACTGTTTGAGTGCTTAATCAGCTGCTTTCACTGTATGCTTCCCGGGACGCTGAGGATGTTTCTGGGTATTCTATAGTCCGCTGGGGTGATAACATACATAGTGTGTAAAGGGCATAGAGCTTTCTGTCGAGCGGGGATATGCGCAATACAAATGCAATTTATTATCATTACTGCTATAATTATTTCATTGGTTTGAAGAGCGCCTGATTTCACCACATTACATCACAAGTAGTTCCATAGACCAGCTGTTTGTCCGCCCTCTTACATTTCTTCCGTCTTATGTTTAGATCGGGCAGAGGTCGCTTTCGGGCTGGTGCCAATCCAAACGACCAGACCTTTGCATACTTCATAATATAACAGGCTACACTTTTCTGTGTGGCAGATTTACTACATTTACAAAAATCACGGAATCGAGCAGCTGTCGAATATATAAACCTGCCACATCTAAAGGTGATTTGTTGCAATAGTTTAACGCCTCAATCAACATAGATCTATGTAACAGTAGGAAGAGGGCTGCTGGGACTGTTGTTGAGTCCAAGAAGACAGACTGAGTTGCTGAAAAATTTTTTAAATTCTTCCCCATTTTGGAATCGAACTCCTGTATCCCGATTGCGGCAGCAAAGAGCTAACTTCGTTTACGATAATAAGGTACATGCAATTGTTTAATTAGGTCATTTTGACTGGTTTTGAGTTTTTGGTTTGAAATGAAGAGCAGATCCAGCTTGGTAGTATAGTTCACTTGGACAAAAGAATAATCAAATGTAAAATCAATGGAGTGTACCAAAATTCAAGCGTTTCCCAGAGTCAATTGTTCGAAAGAAACAGTTTTTCCCCCCTCATTTCCGCAAAATGGCTAAAAATAACGTAGACCTTTTTCTTATGAGCGTGACGTGTTACCCCATAGACGACGGTTGTCTTCAGGTGCAGTGGTTATGTATTTCTACAACAGACAAACGTATAATTGCGGCACCGGTGGTTCAGACTTCACTCTAAAATCCCACTCTTGTGAGGCTGTCCTGATAACACGAGGTCCGATGTCGACCTGTGCCCTTTTGTATATAGCTTTGATATTCCCTTTGCTTTCCGGATTGAGCAAAACCTGACAGATCTTAACAGGTGACCTCTTTTCAATGTTTCTAGTTTGTTTTATTCTCTTTTTTCCCTCTATTTAATCATGTTTCTGAAGTAGAAACACACA
>NW_004797742.1:610029-613540 GCF_000002075.1 Aplysia californica
AATCTAGACAGTTACCTGTACAAACGACCACTTTCCACTTTGACTTCCCTTATTACATTTTTGCACTCATGTCAATTTCGAATTTGAAGTTATCGTGTGTCAAGGTCGACCACTGCGTTGTGCATCTGACGTCAAAGATATCGTGGACGACACAGTCACTGTGCAGTGTATAATGTGGACTTCTCTTCACTGAGATCTATTTTAAACAATGTTTATGCTATGTTAGCCTTCTGTTTGTTTATTCAGGGTTTTTAGTTAAATTTTCTACATGCTCGTACACAGAAAAATCTTGAGACAATTATGCCTACCTCAGGTTAAAAAAGTTAAAATTGCAATTTTGTGAAAGTGGGAATAATTAATAAAAGAAATATTTTCTCGATTAATTTAGAGGGTGTACACAATGTGAGTTCAGGATTTGTTTTTATTCACAATTCAGTGATAACGTCTCTAATAATAAGAAGGATTTTGTTTTAATTTTGGGCATATTCGGGGAAATCTTGCGTGTGGGGTCATCTCTATTCAGTTCTCCATCTCACTCTGATTACGCTGTCTCACATGTCAATCTTCGCCCCTGTGTATAAAAATGGATGGTTTAACGTATAGGTTTAACAGCCGTACTAACAATCTTCTATTAGGATATATAAGAGGTGGTGGGATCTCCGAAATTAACGTCCATCTCCGAAAAGACCGAGCCAAATGGGAATTTCGCGTCAAGTGCCTGTCCCAAGGACACAACGTCGGACCGTGCTGAGGCTGGAACCCCCAAATACGCAAAGGTCCGGTAACCTTGCGGCTCGTACATACCAAACATCCACGTTCGTGTGGTATGGCGCATTCGTATAACGCACGAACGTATGCCCATTCACACGTAATGTTTTATCATCCGTCTATTTGTGCTTTATCGTGCGTGTTTTATAGCAACATGGAAGTGAGGACTGAGAACACAGTTCAGAGAGTAGCGTATGGTTGCACCTTGCCTCGTGGTCCTAGTGGTTATTGTACTCAGTGAGGGAGTGGCTAGTCACAACACGAGAGCAGACCGAGGAAATTTTATTGCTGCCATAAAACTCACAACATAATGCACGAACGACAACTATCACTACCGCATGAACACGAGCAGTTGGTGGGAACACAGAAAGGGCCTAGGTAAGTAATAAATTCTGTCGTGCGTCTCACACAGGATACCACGCGAACGTGGATGTTTGGTGTAAACGAGCGTAACAATGAGTCAACCGACGCCACCCCCCCCCTGTGTATGAGTGGTTGATTTCCATCAAACTTTTCAATATGTAGACAAAGTGAGCTGATTGTGACTTTTCACACTGAAAAAGTCAGAAAAAGATTCAGCACCTTAATGATGTTCGTCCTTCGCTGGCGAAGATGACCTTGACTTCACGTCACTGGATGGGTGGGGTGTGTACAGAGAATCATGGCTGATCAGGCCGATCTTCGCTCGAAAATGTCTGTTGCAGTGGGGGCAAGGGATGTTTGGGGCTGAACTAGGCTGGAAGGTAGGGTTCTCTCGGTCTTTTCTCAGTTCTTTCTTTCTGACGCGACTTTCTTCGAATTTGGCCACTCCCGATCTCACTAAGGAGCGCCAAACTGTGCGATTGCGAGCAACTTCTTCCCAGGTGGTATGGGGAATGTCACAACTCTTCAGGGATGCTTTCAGATCATCTTTGAAGCGTTTCTTCTGTCCGCCGAAAGAACGTTTGCCCAGGGTTAGTTCACCGTAGAGTAACCTCTTTGGGAGGCGAGAGTTGTCCCAGCGGTGAACGTGGACGGCCCATCGGAGCTGAGAGCTCAGTAGGATAGCGTATATGCTCTCCATCTTGGCCCGCTGTAGTACCTCAGAGTCTGGGATTCTGTCTTGCCACTTGATACGAAGCAAGGTCCTGAGGCATCTCATGTGGAAGACATTGAGCTGTAGACTGTCCACATTTCGCAGGCGTAGAGCAGGGTTGGTAGAACTATTGCTTTATACACTTTGAGCTTGGTGTTAAAGGCTCAGTCCTCTTCGCTCCCAGACCTTGTCCGTCAGTCTTCCGATGGCTGAACTAGCTCTGGCAGTTCTGTAGGCCACTTCCTCATCGATATTGACCGAGCGAGAGAGGGTGCTGCCAAGGTAAACAAACTTATCTGCCACTGCCAGTCTCTGGCCGTAGATGGTACAATGGGGTTCTCTGTAAAGAGCCGATGGGGCTGGCTGGTACAGTACTTCGGTTTTCTTTGTGGAGATAATGAGGTCGACATTTTCGCAGGCTTTAGAAAAATGTGGTCCTCGTGGTTATTGGACTCAGTGAAGGAACGGCCAGTCATAACACGAGAGCAGATGGATGAAATTTGATATAGGCTTAATAATTTTAGACTGAAAACGGTTTAACAGTACCTGACAACACTAAACACTATAATATATTTAAGTACATAAATAAGATGGGGGATATTATTATTATGTATATTTTTGTGTAGTTATCTTATGTTTAGAATTTTCCTGTAAAGACAGCTGCTACTGCTATGATAATTGTACATTTTTGAATTCAGAGTCGATCTCCTTTGACCCTGCCTGGCAATGTGATAAAAGGTCCCACAAAGATCACTACCGCCATCTCAAACGAAAGATCTACCACATCAAGAACGTAGATTTTGCTATATAATGTGTTTCATCGTGGTGAAATCAGGCGCTCGTAAAATAAATAAAATTGAAGAAACCGGTTTCTTTCCACCCCTCGGACATTGCTGTTTGGATTTTACTGAAAAATGTTGATTAAAGGTACACAGAATGTACTATGTGCAGTTGTCAAGGACACTCAAGCTTTGGAAGTCACCACATTTTGGCGGCCATTTTCTCCCAAATTTTATCTCTGACATAAGGCGACCCCCACATCCTTCAATGGCAAATATTTCGACTTCTATTGAAAACAAAAAGGGTATTAAAAAAAATTAAAAGCAAGACAAATGAACGTGCTTAAAAATGACACCAATAACTTAAAAGGGTAAAAAAAAACCCAACCACTGATGAGCGCCTGATTTCACCATGTCGTGACACATGTTATTATCTTTGATAATTCGTCTACCGCCCCCGCCATCCTAAATCAAGAAAAGATACAGATAAATGGCTATTATTAAGTTTTGAGAAGGGCGAAAATCTTAAGACTTCAAGGAGTTTTTTGCCATTTTCAAGGTATTTAAAGCATAGATATGAAGGGAACGTGCTTACTATAAAAAGACCCTTTTGTAATGTGCACGTGCATAACCTTATGTAACATATTAACATATTCAATAAAACGGGTAACTCGATGACTTTCCTTTGCATCATCTTCTGTGCATTTTTTCTTTATTTTTGTACTAGGCCAGACTTTTAAAAGAAAAAAACGACTTCCTTTTTATCTTGACTTTGAGCCACCCGTCTCTTTTTTTTTTCTTTTTCGTTTACCTGATATTTGAGAAAATTGATACGTTTGTAAAGGACATTTTCCGGAGTGGGGATAGGGGGAGCCCGTGTATATATATA
>NW_004797742.1:617309-618567 GCF_000002075.1 Aplysia californica
CACACACACATTTCTCTTACTCAACATTTCATGAAACGATTTTACGAGAATTAGATTTGATATTTGTCCTGCTTTTGGTATATATGCACACAAGTAAAAAGTAGGGCAAGTCGAAAGTAGTCTAGTGAAGCTAGGACAAGTTTTAAGCTCTGCTGTGACGGTGGAAGACACTCCCCTGGAAGAAGTGGACTCCTTTACCTACCTTGAAAGTGTCATCGATGGTAAAGGTGGAAGCGAGGCAGATGTAAAAGCAAGAACCGTCAAGGCAAGGTGAGCATTCAATCAATTTTCAAAAGTCTGGATCGCAAGCAACATCTCACTGCGAACCAAGATTCGACTCTATAATTCCAACGTCAAATCTATGTTCCTCTACGGCTACGAACCTGGAAGACAACTAAGACAGTACTGAATAAAGTCCAGCCTTTCATCAACAGATGTATGAAGAGTATCGTAAGAATCGAATGGCAGGATAGAATGAGAAACGAATAGCTGCGGGAAAGGACAGGGCAAAAGGATATAGAAGTAGAAATTGGACTAAAAAAGTGACGATGGATGGGACACACCTTCAGAGAGCCCAGCAGAAACATCACAAGACAGTCACAGCAGTGGAACCCACAGGGAGCACGAGGCAGGGGTTGGCCACAGGAAACATGGAGGAGGTGTGTGGAAAGGGACATGAGAGAAAGATGAAGCTCACTTGAAACGAACTTGGAAGGATGGCCCAGGACAGAGATAAATGTAAGGAGCTTGTATGTGACCTATACCCTGCCAGGGGTTAAATTCATTAATGATGATGATGACACAAGTCATTTTTTAACTATATGTTTCACACCGTTTTTAAGACTTGTCCAAGAGAGAAGTACGCAAGTAACAGACATTTGCTGAAAAAATCAAATGTTCTAAAAATAGTGGATCCTCTACGTTCATTACCTGGTTGAGCGAAATCTTCTATAAACACAGCACAGCTATTTTTTTTTGGGGGGGGGGGCCTAACTCAACCTGCGAGTGACTGGGGGCTGCTCTTCCTCCTTCTTTTTTGTGTGTGTTACTCTCTTGAAACAGCTTTATTCTTATATGACCTGATTTGTTACAAGTGCTGTAAAACTTTAACTAAAGCTAAAAGGCTCTTTGGACACATTTTAGACGATCAATGCAGGCCAGTACAAATCGAATACCACTTCCACGCTTGCTACCTGCCATGACTCGTCATCACTCGTAGAGTTATTCCTGGGCACTAAACCTGAATCCCCCCCCCCCC
>NW_004797742.1:618667-621817 GCF_000002075.1 Aplysia californica
AACCCCCCCCCCCCCTTCCAGCCCCCACCCATTCGCCCTTCTCCACCTTTCTCGTCATGTATTCTCGTTCTCTCTAATTGAACTGAAATACAATATCAGTGAGGATGTTCTGATGGTCTGGAAGAATTCATAGGGCTAATCCTGAGGCATCATTAGACAACAACAAATACCAACAAAAGAAACCAAAAGCAACAACAACAGCAACAAAATAAATAGATAAAAAAACCCCCAAAAATAACACTTTATCCCCCCCCCCAAAGAAAACAAAACAAACCAACAACAAACAAACAAACCACCCTACAGCAACACACCAAAGCCAAAAATAAAAGGCACAAACAAAGCTAAACCAAACAAAACAACCTGACGCACCCCACTCATCTTGTGTCGTCCTCTCGTTCTCCATCACCCTAGGACACACGCACCAAGAGAGCTGGTATGATGTTATAAATTTGTCGCCACAAGTAATAGCCGTGTTTGGCGTTCCTTGACCTTTTCCGTCATCCTCCTACCTAGGGATTAACGCATTTGATATGTTCCCGAGGGCTCAGGGGTAATTCGTGACAGAGCCTTAGACACTTGCTCCTGGGTGTTTCCAGAACTCGAGGCAGAGAGGAATTGTTTCTGTCTTCTACACCAGACTTACCAATTATTTTGACAGGAGGGCAATACTTAGGATGAATTATTCGTCTTCTATTCGCTACCTCAGAATTACACCGTTCTGTCTGCTTATATAAGCGAAATTTGACGTCAGAATTGTTGAGTTTCACCCCAGGTCAATTTTTTTCGAATGCAATTCTTTGAATATCTTGATAACGACCCCCCAATATTCTTACGATTTTGATAGAGCAAAAATAGTATTTGCTTTCTGATCTCAGGATCTTAGTACACTGTAACTCAAAACGGCGTAAAATGACAGAACTTTGTAATTCTGAGGAAGCGTATTGTCGTCAAACGTTCTTCAGAAATAAATTATCATGGATTAATTTCGACTTCTTAGTAGTGTAAGACTCAGCAAGACGCTGTTTTGAAAAAAAAGATGTATGGCGGAGTCTTTAAAAAAAAATTGATTTAGTACGTGTTTTACGGCGCTTCCAACTGCATAAGGTCATAGGAGCGCGTGGGACACATTAAACTTTTTCAGTTGGAAAGAAATCTTGAATTGCACACGGGCCCTTCGAGATTTTTCTCCCTTGTCCGAGAAGGCTAGCTGTAGATCTTTCCTACCAGAAGATCAGGGGTGTGGCTGAAAGACAGCAGTAAGAAGGAGCCAAGGAGTAGCAGTAGAAAATCTGCGGAGACCGGAGCCCCTAGAGGAGGGGGCAAAGGAGGTGAGGGGTGGGGCAGAAAGAGGAGACGAAAGCAGTCGACAAAACATTGCCAGAGAGCAGGAAAGGAGGTGAAAGGTGACAATTTTAGAGAAGAAGATGTTTCCGTCGCTACCCGGATTCGAACCCCGGACCTTTGAATGAGAGGCCAACACCTTAACCTCTAGGCCAAAGGAGCCCCCTATGACGGAGTCGTCCACCGAGCAGTCAATCTGTTTGGATTACCTTTGGCATGCGAGGTTATTGGAGAGTTGGAGAGCGCGACTGGCTGGTATCACATTACATTTTACGATCCTTCTTTTGTTTCTGTCAGTCAGACTTGCTGGCTTTTTTTTTTACACTACTTGAAAAGGACACTTATTGTCTCGATGCGTTTATTTTTAAGTCAGCCAAACACTTCCAATTTGTTGTCATCACCTTGGAAAATCAAAATAATAAGCCGAAAAAGGAAACCCTGTGCGAGTATGCAGCGTTCGTGAAGTAAAGTTCAATAAAACTTGTTTGAGGCATATAAAAGGAGCCTTTCTTTTTTACAGAATGAATCGAGAAATATCAGTGCCATTTATCACGACTCTTAAGAACGAATTGTATGTGTACATGTAAATCAGGTTGCCTCTAGTTTATAAACAAGTTGTGTTTCCCTTAATAAGAACTTCATTTCCACTTCGATGCCAGCTTTAAAAAAAATCATCGCCGTGGTCCATTCAGTGTCCCGTTGAACTTTAACAAAAACAAACAACGTCCACTTTGCACTCTGTAAACGGTCAGTTCCTGTTTCGGCGAAAGTAAGTTTCGATACCCCCCCCCTCCTTTTTTTCCACCTTTATGGTTAAAATGTGTCAAAGCTTCTTTGGTGCATAACGTCACGGCAACAAACGGGTTACCCTCAGGGAGACCGGAAATCTTGGATATGCACAATAGGTCAAGTACGTTTGAAAAGGAATTTGGGGGGGGGGGTCTAAAGTTATTCAGAGAGTTTACAGTAACAGTGCTAATACTGTAAAACTCTCGGGTTTTATTCTACCCCTATTTCTACGAGAGTAGAAAAGATAAAGCGGTTATTTCTCACTTCCGGAGAAAACTGCCATTGTCTTATGGCCATTCCCGATAATAATTGTGAATAAAGCATTTTCTGATTCTCTGTGTGAGGAGCATGTAGCCTATCTATCTAGCCGGACGCTGATTGAGGATTACTTCCACCAACGGCTATCTTCTACAAAATAAAATTACTTTGTGCTCTTCTGGATCTATTTTATCGTTTTGTGGCACCGGTGCATTTCTTTTTTTTCCATTTTTTTTTCAACAAACAAACTTGAAAACCAGAAATTGTTTCCATATACCTCGTAAACACAAGAGAGCCACAAAAATGTCAATAAGAAGCGCCTGGGGCCTTGGGTGTCCGCCTGATGCTTCTTGTCGAAGTTGAAGGTCGCATCGTGACGTCAGAGGACATCGAAATTCATTGAGAACTGCGAGATCCAAAAGGGATTTTTCTTATGGCGAATGACGTCACGGCACGCAAATCGAATCTTTAGGGTGCGATAAAGTCGCATCGTCTTCACAGCTATTTATGCGGGGAGGACAGACTTTGTCTGAAATCTGATTACTTGGGAATGCGTGAACGGAAACCTGATTTTGTGTGTGTGCATGCGGGTGTGCGTGCGTGTGTGTGTTTATGTGTTGTGTGTGTGTGTGTCTGTGTGCTGGCGTTTATGTATGTCATGCATGCACGGATTTGTGAATATATTATAATATTATGTATGTTTTGCAGATATGTGCATCTTTGCCTACGTGCATGCATGGGTGCTTGTGCGAGCCTAGTTGT
>NW_004797742.1:623453-625700 GCF_000002075.1 Aplysia californica
GGGGGGAGGGTAGATAGAGGGGGAAAAGAGAGGAAATAAATTCAAACATAATATTTTGTTTTTCTGTTTATCAAAATGTAGGTGTTTCCGCCCCATCAAAACAATCTAGTTTGTTCAGGAGACGAGCTTCAATCCTGCCTGATGGACCAACCCTGGCTCGCAGCAGGGATACCGAAATTCTCTGTCACTCTCTGTGCCACTTTGAACCTTTTGCTTGCTTTCAGCGACATTCTGACGGTTGCGGTCAGTCTTTTACTATTGTGATAGGACTTGGAACGTCGTCTATGTTCTCGTCAGTTTACCCTTTGAACTATGGTCCCTCTAGTCTACACGTACTGTGGGTTTGAGCTCAAGTTGGAATAGTTCTAGATTTAGACCTCTTTATAAAGGCTCCGAGAGCTTAACCCTATCCGTATGCCCTGGGGTCTTTTTGTACCCCCCGGGGTTATATTCTTCACATTTTAGAATACTTCAAGTACGAAAATCTCTTTAAAACTTTCAGTATTTCTAAAAAAATCATTTCGACAGACTGGTATACAAACCGTTCGGATCGGATTAACGAGTAAATGTCCTCTTTGGAATGTGGTGGCACAGTTTCCCACGTCGTATGGATACGATAGTAAAGCACGACGTGCGGATAGGGTTAAATGGAATCACGGTGCGAATGGCTCGGATTCGAATCCATGGCGGTGTTCCAATACTTAGGTTGTTTGGGGGAATTTGCACGGGTATCCCATCTACTGGCGAGGTCGCAACCGATATGGACGTTAACTTCGGAAGTCCTGATCACTTTAAAACTATAGTGTGTTAAAAGTACAATCCTACGTCTTGCTTGATTGTGCATTCTCAAAAGAGATTTTCTCTCTCTATTTATCTCTATCTCTCTCCCTCTCTCCCTATCTCTCTAACTCCCTCCTTCCCCCTGCCACTTTCTCTCTCCCCGCCTCTCCCCCTCCCACTCCATCCTCCCACTCCCTAAAAGGAGTGTTCAACTCATATCATTCTTGACCCCATCAGGCCAAGGCGAACGCGCATGCGCCCGGTGTAGGTTGGTTTTGCGCGCGGTCAGGAATTAAATCGGAGCTTTGGCCCACCGGTTTCCCCTCTAATGTCCTCGGGCCTGTTCATTTGACAGTGTTTGCAATTTTGGGGCATTTTTAAAAGAAGTGCCACTAAAACTTTTTCATAAAAATTTGTCAAATCTGTTTTCTTTCTTTGAAACCATGTTTTGTTAAGCGTTTTACGGCACTTGCAACACAATTAGATTGTATAAGTGCAGAAGATTAGAGGTATTATAAGAGACTGACAAAGGCACCCCCTCCCCCCAAACAAAACGGATATTTGATAGAAAAGGAGGAGCAAATCACACCAGAGCACTCGCCAATCACCCACAACTAAACATTTAAAAGGCAGACAAAAACATGCACACAATATAAATATTTTATGCTAATTCGTGTTTGCAACTGGTTGCTTTTGCACAAGGGGCTATCCCGAAAATGCTGTTTGGAGAAAATCGAAGGTAAAGCTTTTGTCCCTTGTTCAGTTTCTTTAAAAACCAAACTTCTCTAATAGGTAGGGCAATGCCCACCTTTTGTGAAGGTCAAGTTTTCTGGAAACTCCCGAAATCTGGGTTAGCCCGCTTGTCCTTAAAAGCGACCAATTTCTTTATGATGGTTGGGAAAGTTGCCGCAACGTTGTCTTTGGTCTGCAGCTAATCGGACATAATAATAATACTGTGTCAGCGACGTCCTGGAAGCGATAAGACTGTGATGGGGCTGACAGTTGCCATAATAAGAGCTTTATTGAAGACAGGTCTTACTTGGCGCGTGGCGTCCGACAGGTTATATCCGGTGCCCAATGGCAAGATTGATTTGGTTCGAATCGGTTCGGTTCAGTTTGGTTCTGTTCGGTTCCGTTTGATCGTCGCCGCTGGTCAGTTTTTCCTCCAAGGAGGGAGAAAAGCTACCATTCTGGCACGATCCGAACGAAATCGACGATGGCCTTCAAGAACAAACCTGCCAGTTTGTTCTCATGGCCGCGAGTCGGGCGATCGGTTCGAGGAAGGGGTCTGTTTATAGTGTGCATTGAAGACGCCAGAAACCGAATCGAGCTGAGCTGACCAAAACCGATCCTCTAATGGGCACAGGGAATAACAGAGTGCCCACCAAATCAGACCAGGGTCTCTGAAGCTGATCGATCTGTGACACATTCTGTTGTTTTCTGTCTGGATGAGAAGGAGAGGGAATT
>NW_004797742.1:625983-627038 GCF_000002075.1 Aplysia californica
TGTGTGTGTGTGTGTCTGTGTGTGATTTAACAACAGCACCCACCCCTCTGTCTTAAAATACATGAAAAAGTAAAGTGAAACGAAATAAATAAAAAGAAAAACAAGATGCAGACAAGATCACCCCCCCCCCTCCAAAAAAAAGGAAGGAGACGGTATATTTAATTTTAACTAACCCAGAATTGTGCAAGCATCGCCTAACTACGAAATACTCTAAAATCCCAGATGAGGATACAGGGAAATACTCATTAAATTAACACGGAATTCTGTTCAATTTTTGATGTGTTAATTTTGTTTTCGAAATATGTCACGTTTCCTGTAGGAGAATGCACAATCAAGCAAGACGTAGGATCAATTGTTCTGTTTCACCTGGCTGATACGTATCGCCAGCCGCCCCCCCCCCAGCTCACCTGCGTGCTCAGAGACATACAGGCCGATTGTAATTGTAGGTTTTTCAATCGACCTCCCACTGACAAACCCACTGCCGGCACGTAATATAGACTATCACCATACTCACGTACACAAACTGGCGTACAAGCAAATACACACACACGCACATAACGTTTTATTTATTTATGATTTTTTCTTTAAACAACGGTTAGTTAAAAAAAAAGTGTAAATATTGGTGTAGGGAATTTCATCTTGATGTCACATAATTGTATATCGTGGTTGATGATGGGATAGGTTTTGACAGGGCATTTCAGAGCGTATTAGTTGTTAACAAATAGACTAGTATCAGCTGTTTGCTTGTTTTTGTAGAGGTTTTACGGCGCTCGCAACTTCATAAGGTCTTATGAGCGCCAATCTCAGCTGTTTGAATCAGAGTACGTGCGAGATTACTGAAGAATTCCAAGTGGGGAGGGAGTTGTGAGTTCAGACTCAAACATAATGTAAAGAAAATGTCGGCGACATAGAGTTTAGATTTAGATGGGTGGCCACTGGGGTGTGTCCTTGAGCAAGACACGATAAACCTAGTAAAAAAAACAACCCCCCCAACCCCCCCCCAAAAAAAACAAACAACCCCAACCCCAAACAAATCCAAACCAACACCCCCCCCT
>NW_004797742.1:629043-631550 GCF_000002075.1 Aplysia californica
TGGCTAAAGTTTACTTCTTCCCATTATTCTTAGTTCTCTGAGTTCCCCATGCATGAATTGCATGCGCGCAGATCCCCACATATATATGTACATGTCGTAGAACAATAAAACCAGTGTCCAATAAGACCGCCGTTTCTCATTACGCCGAGGTTACGTCCCCCGATCGTACCGCGATGAGTTGCCGTCGCCGACATGAATATTCATAGTGGGACCACGACAGTGCACAGACATCCCCCGGCTGAAGGAGAACCAGGGGCTTAACATTCTGAAGAGGTGATAGTTTTGCTGCTGCTCTTCGTCCATAAAGGCAATCAGGAGAAACGCAAACATCGGCGGCAGTGGTGGTGGAGAGGTTAGGCTTTTTGCCGTCACACGCAGAAAAATGTGAGTTCGATTCCTATGTTGGGAGGGTTTTTTGTTTCTTGTTGATTAAAAAAAATAAAAATTGGAAACCTCCGTCAGTTTGCTGGGACGTTATATCCATCCCTCTCAGGCTGGTCCTGTATTGAATCAGGCCGCCTCCTATACGATATAATGTCGTCACTCTTGATCGCCTAAATCATGTTTGGCTGGTGTGAGGTTTTTGGTTCTGAAATAAAGAGTGGGGCCAGCTTGATAGTATAGTTCACTTGTACAAAAGAATATTCCAAATAAAGAATCAACTGAGTGTACCAAAATTTAAGCGCTTCAGAGTCAATTTTTCGAAAGAAACAGTTTTTTTTTCTCATTTTCTCAAAATGGCGAAACATGGCTTAAGCATTATCTTATGGGCGTGACGATTTGTGTTTACAGGAATGTTTAACATCTACAGTTTCGTTACATTACAAACACACTTTTTAGACTGTGTCTGAAAATAGTACTGTCGATAAAACTGTCACGATGGACTACAAAGTTAGCGAGAGGCCGTTGCCTTTCCTTGACGGTAACAGTCAAGGAAAACAATCAGCGTGTGAGTCTCAAGCGGGCAGTTGAAATCAAATTCACAAGGTTTAAGCGACAACATCGTAATTCGTAATCTTCGCTCCGTAAACTTCCACACTATTAGTAAGAAAAGATACTAGAAGGTTTCCAAGCGGTCTTTTCTGACCAAAAGAAAACGATCTAATTTCAGATGTTAACGGTTTGCGTTTTCAGACCAAAAGAAAACGATCTAATTTCAGGTGTTCACGGTATGCGACTGTTACACTGTTACCGTCGATACAGTTAGGACATACTGCAGAGGTAGGTACTATCCGCTGATGGCCTGTCTATGACCCTTAGGGCACTTTATGTCCGAACGAGTTCTGCAAGACTGAATCACAAAAAGTACGACAACGTTCTGAAGGCCCATTCCTTCTCTGTCTCGAGACTAATGTCACATTGTGGCTGGTCACGAAGCCATGGTTTTAATGCTGGCATGTTAGAGTATATGCGGATTTATTATGTATATTTCGGAATTTTTGTCTTTCATATGTGAGTTTTTGTTTTTGTCCAACTGTGTCTTTTGAGTGTGCGTATGTGTATGTTCTGTCGTGCACCCAATCTATCTGCCTAAATCGCTACCTTTGAATTACAAAGTCCTGTCTGGTCAGTACCTAGTTTTGAAAAATGTGTCGTCAAAAATTACACGTCAAGCTTTTTCGAATGCAGTTCTTTGACTGAGTATTAGGACAACTACTCCGAATAGTCGTAATATTTTGGCAGAGCAAATAGAGCACTTGGTTTCTGACCTCATGGTTTTAGTAACTCAAAACGGCCAAAAATGTCAGATAGAACTTTGTAATTATTAGGTAGCGATCTATCTGAGTAAATTTATAATTCTAGATGACAAAACGTAGAGTATTGGGGAAGTGGGCTGCTTTTACTGTGCCAGTCACGGCCAACGGGGCTGAGAGGTTAGTTCAAATAGTTTAGTTTTAGTAAGATGTTTACGGCACTAGCAACGCAACAAGGTCATAATATACGTACCGACTAATAGAGGTGTTTCAAGAGAGTAACAAACACACAAAACAAGGAGAGATAAGGACGATAGATGATTGATAGAAAAGAAAGAGTAAATCACACCTGAACACCCTCCAAACTCCCACAGGCTGAGGGAGGGAGGGGGGTGCAACGTCCTAGTAGAAAGACGGAGACTAACATTCTCTCCAACATCAAGAGACCAGCTCAAGATAGGGAAAGGTGGAAAGCGTTTGTTCGTGGCCTATACCCTAAACCCTGATCCAGGGGGAGAAAGGCAATGATGAACAGTCTCCCCACACAGGTTCTGAACTCACGTTCTCTGCGTACGAGGGCGAAGTACCTAATCGCTACACCTCAGACACCGATGGCGGATGGAGTGCGATGGGGAACATCGGGAATAGAGAGGCTTGAGACAAAAGAATTGTCACAAGAGCACTGGCTGACACCGGCAAGCATTATACTAGGCAGTTCGATAACGCTGTCTAGCGTACGTCGTCGATCCCTAGGGGCTAGGAGAACCCGTGGAAACCCTGGGAACTTCAGGTAAATGGCTCAGTGTACAGTTG
>NW_004797743.1:0-2740 GCF_000002075.1 Aplysia californica
TGTGTGTGTGTGTGTGTGTGTGTGTGTGTGTGTGTGTGTGTGTGTGTGTGTTTGTGTGTCTGTGTGTGTGTAATGAAACTGAATAGGTGAATCGGTATTTTTCCATATTATGAAAGGAGAACATATTAGAGAAGGACATTTTTTCGTCGCTGTCAAATTTCGAACCCGGAACCTTTTAAATTTAATGGGAAACAAACACCTAACACCTCACCTCTAATCTGCCAGAGCCCCCTTTAAAACTTTTATGTTATTTACGAAAGTTTCCATAATAAGATAGTAAAGGTTAGTACATGGCATTGGTGACCAACTGGAAAAAAGGAAAAGAGACAATCACCCATGGCCAGGATGTACCGAAACTGGAGACCGTGGCCAGGGACAGGCAAGCGTGGCGTCGACTGCTCTCCGCCTTGAACCTAACGGTAAATAAGTAAATAAGTTGTTCACATAACGTTTCTCATTAGTTAAATATTGTTATATATCGACATGTATGACTAACTTGAGTTAGGAAATGGAGAAATTGATAATTTAATAGGCTCAGCTTGAATAATAACATAGATGAAACTGAAATTCTTCTCCAACTCCCAACGAAGGAGATAAAAACACGAAGAAAGAGAGGTCGGGAAGAAGGGAATGTTGGAAGGAAGGTGACGTGGACTAGCGGCCTACGGTCTAGTCAGACGTTAGATATTTGCAAACCAATATCATGGAAAGGCAGACACCTTTTACAAAAAGAGGCCTTTATTATTGCTTTCCATCAACATATCTAGCTATGACGCATAATGAAGCCCACCCGCAGGCCCATCTATTGAAGAGGTTAGCAACAGAGCATGACCACATACAATTTTTTTCCACTTTTGGAATGCGATGGCGAGGTCATTAAGGGCGGACTTTCTTAAGCGTCGAAAAAAGACGAACAGACAGAATCTTTCCCAACAAAATGAGCTAAACTCCCTAGTTCAAGCGTTGTTAGCCTACTCTGTAATGAAAAGAGGAATTTAAGAAAAACAAAATTCCTAAAATCAAAAGGCTCTATAGCTATAGATCTAGACTTGAGTTACGTTTCAGTCCACACAGATATTACATAAAGATGTTCTTTTTCCAGGCCAAGAAATTTACGGTTTTTCACTTACACCTTTACTCTTTCTGTTGACTTTCTACTGCTACTCCTTGGCTCCTTCTTACTGCTGTCTTTCAGCCGCACCCCTGATCTTAAGGTAGGTAAGATCTAACACCCAGCCTTCTCGGATCAACACTAATAAACTTGGAGGTTCCGTGCGCAAGCTGTGCAAGTCAAAGATCTATTGGTGGCACTAAATTTGATCAGAGTATAGGCTTCGGCCGCCATCCAGGCAAAATTCAAATTGATTCCTACCAAACTGAAAATACTTAAGGAGCCCTGCGTGCTCATTGGACTTTTTGCAGTAGCGAGCGCCGTTAAAAAAAAGTTACAAAAAAAGATCACTCACACACAAACCTTACACCTTTAAGCCTTTCCACTCCCAGAAAGAACAACCAGCGTCTGTGGTGTAACGGCTATAATATGATTCAACGTCGTACACAGAAGGGAACGGTACATCATACAATATTTGATATCAGTTGGAGACTCCACTTTAATTAACCCAAACCTCAAATGCCCTTTTTGTAGGACAACTCAGCCTCATCAGCTGGGATGTAGGATAAGATATCACTTTCAATCATATTTATTTTACCGGCGTCTCTGCGGAAGCGGCTACGCACTTCGCCATCACATGCAGAAAACATGAGTTCGATTCCAATGTGGAGAGGTTTTGTAAACAAAATTATTATTGAGTACCTCCGTTTGTCTGCTGGGGCGTGGTATCCCTCTCTGCTCAAGTTAACCAGGAGAGGTTATAATGTGATCTTAGTTATGGCGATGGGGCAGTAACAGTAACAGTACAATCTAAAGCTGTAATTGCTTTTACTTTGAATCCTTCCAGGAACATTTCCAGCCATTTTTCTCAGCCAACAATTTCTTTCTCTAGCATAGAACAGCGTGCACGATCAATTACATTGGTTCTTCGTGACAAACAAAAGATGCATTTTAAAAAAAGAAACGAAATAGTAATGGACAGAGACATTTGTTATTTCGATGTTATACAATCAAGATGAGATTTTAAAAAATAAAAATAAAAATGAAATTGACGGCGAGAACGCAAAATTTCCAAAAGCGAAATTTAAATTAGAATTCTGATAGTTCTTCGACGCAGATACCAGAATGAAAAAATTAGGAAGAAAGAATGAAGGTAAATTGAGAGGTATTGAAGTGTTGAGCTGTTCGATAGCTGAAAGTTTGTTTTTTTTAATTCTTATTTTGTTGTGTATATTTATTTATTTATGGGGTGGGGGCGGGGGGTGGGGAGAGTAGACAGAAGAAGGTTTCGAGTGGTGTAGGCAGATGTTCCAGACAACCTAAAGGAATAACGGTTGACGAAATAGGAAACCGTCTACACTTAAAGTGAGGAAAAAAATGTGCACAAAGGAACGGGACACAGGTTTCAAAAGGCTTTTAATTTCTCAATATTATCAAAATCTGCGCTGGCAATTCACGTCTAAGGGTACTTTCAGCGTCTTTTGGGTAAACAGACAAATGCAATCCAGCTGAAGTTCCATCGACGCCAGACATGAAAAGAATTTCGTGTAGTGAAAGAGAGATCGCGTGTCTGCGTTTTCTCAACCATTCTCTCTTTCATTCTCTCTCTCTCTCTTTGCCCTCTCTCCC
>NW_004797743.1:3632-6469 GCF_000002075.1 Aplysia californica
TCTGTCTGTCTGTCTGTCTGTCTGTCTGTCTGTCTGTCTGTCTGTCTGTCTGTCTCTCTCTCTCTCTCCCGCTCTCTCTCTCTCTCCCTTCTCTCTCTCCCTTCTCTCACTCCCTTTCTCTCCCTTTCTGGGCTATCCTTCTGTTTATTGCCTTACGTCTTTTCTGCATCCCGTCTCCATTCCAAACCTCTGTCTACTGAAAACACTTGAAGAGGGTAGGCTCTTCGCCGTCGCACGCAGCGGACCTGAGTTCAATTCCCGTGTATGGTTGGAGTGCTTGAGGGTGGGGGGGTGGGGGGACTTCTATTGAGGATCTCAGTCTTTCTACTGTGACACTGTATCCCTCTTATCCCGGATTGACATAATCCTACTATATGATTGACTTGTGACAAGGGGGCGTAAAATCCTGCATTCAAAAAGAAAGAAATAATTCTCTCTCTCTCTCTCTCTTTCTCTTTCTGTCCACCCTCTCTGTCTCTGTCTGTCTCTGTCTGTCTCTGTCTCTCTTTGTCTCTCTCTCTCTCTCTCTCTTTTCTCTCTCTCTCTCTCTCTCTGTCTCTCTCTGTCTCTCTCTCTCTCTGCCCTCTCTCTTTCCACCCCATCTCTCCCCCTTTTCTCTCACTCTCTCCTCACACTCGATATCTGCTTCAATCTGCACCCACCACCTCCCCCGTACGTGCGTTTGTGTGTGCGTATGTATGTGTGCTTGTGTGTACGTATATCTTTGTGTTTATGACGATAGATGCTTGACAGGGAAAAAGGAGCAAACCACGTCAGAGCACCCGTTAACCGTCCACTGTTTGTGTTTGAGTGCACGTAAGCACGTATATTATGTTTGTGTGGTAAGTACCTACATACTATGTCTGATGTAACCTGTTGTGACTTCACAGAAAAAGTACTTGTCCTGTTAAAGTATCTTACCATAATATTATGCAGGCCAAACCGCAGGGTTTCGGAAGCATGCCAGTTTGTCACAGGCCTGAAGGACGTTATCACTGACACTCTCAAAAAGAGTAAATGAATGATTGATTCATTGATTGAAGGAACTGAATTTTATTTTTCAATTGTTTTTAACAAAAGAATATTTATTTTCGAAACTTTACCGAGTAGTTTGCTTTGATTTGTATACAAAAAGGAAAAAATATCGAACAACACAAGCTGAATTGACATTTTAGAGAACAATCTCTTTACCACTCAAATGAAATTGTGACAAACTGGGCGTGCCACAAAACTGGGCCTGCGAAAAACTGGGCAGCCCACAAACAGATTGTACCATTTTCTACTCGGACAGCGTATTCAACAGACAAACGTGTTCCAGCAAACATTATTAATATTAATGGTGGCCTAGTGACCAGGATACAGGACTCATAATCGTCAGGTTGCGGGTTCGGGGGTTCGTGCCACGGGCCTGACGTTCTGTACTTGGGAAAGGCACTTTACACTTGTTTTCACTTCAGCAAGGTGGATGGATACCCGGCCATAGACAGCGAAAGATCTTGTCAGTATGTTAGTGTTTTAGCGTCTACAAAAGCCTGCGTGCACTGTATGCCTCCCAGGAAGTTGAGGTTGTTTCAGAATGCTCTCAGGTCTGCTGGGGTAATAGCATAGATTGCGAAGCGCATAGAGCTTGCTGTTGAGTGGGGATTTGCGCTGTACAAATGCTATCTATTATTAATATTATTACTCTATTCAAATCTGAATATTCAAACTTTTTCGAAATGCACAGAGTTCGTAAACAGCTGCTCCACAGAAAATGACAAAAAAATATAGTTCGAGATATTTTGCTAATGTCAAGATGACAAATTGAATGGTTCTCAATCCGATTTAGTAGCCCTAAACAGCCACCTAGCCGACTTGTATGTTGTGTTGGCTGCAGACAGCATGAAGACTGACGTCATCAGCGAAATTTTCACCCCCTCCCCCTGTGAAGCATAGGCCTAATGCAAGATACGGGAACTACAAAAAGAAAAAAACCCAACAACAACTCAGCTCAGCATAACGTTAGATCTTATTTCAGTTCAGCCACGCTGTGTTACATGAGGGAGAAACACGTCATTCTGTGGTTAATCACAGCTTTGTAAGCTGCTAAATGTGGGTGTTTTATCCGCTTTGCAACAGGGCAGTAAGGGCTAATGCGCTTCCCAGACGGCCCTCAAAAAGATGTCATACCTCAGGTCATCAGGTGCAGCAGTCACAGACCAATTCGATGACGTACTTCACCAAAGATAGTTGTCTCCTTAGATTTTGTACTTTTGATTTAGTAAACTTTTCACGGTACTTGCAACATAATTAGGTCATTAAAGTGCTGGAGATGAGGTGTTGCAAGAGAGTAACGAACACGAAAAAAGACGGAGGAGAGATAAGGATGACAGATGTTTGATCAGGAAAAAGGAGCTAACCACACCCGCCTACCGCTCACTGAATCTCGAATTATTATTCTTCTTTGCTTTATGACGGTAATCATAGATGGGAGGGGTCTTTTTCTGTCTGTATTTTTGAGAAAATGGAGTGGGGTGGGGAGGGGGGGCAGGTACATGCTTTGGAGTGAACACTTCTTAATTAACATGTATAGACACCATAACCGGTATAAGACGTCCGTTGTGTGGGTATTAGGCCATAGCATACAGAAGACATGAGTTCTATTCCCATTTTGGGAGTTTCTTTTCCCTTCATATCGACGAGTATCTCTGTCTGTGAGCTGGAACATTGTACATGTATCCCTATCACTCCAGGTTGGCTCTGACTGTCAGCGACTCCTATAAGACCTAAATTGTGTCGACGTAAAACATCTGAAAAATAAAACAAACAATATTGTAAGTAATTTCAACAACCTTGGG
>NW_004797743.1:7165-8686 GCF_000002075.1 Aplysia californica
CCCCCCCCAGTTAATCAAATAGAGAATGCTGGTAATGAACATTATTTCTTTTTTGTAAATGCATACATTATTATACACTCCCATTACACAAATGTCCCACTTGGCTCGGTATTTTCGGAGATGGACGTTAAACTCGGAAGTCTCGCCTATTAGATAACCTAACAGTGTGGGTAGGGGTGTTAAACCTATACCATTTCACCATTTTCATACCCCCATGAGTGGCACAATATAGATCCGTTAGGAGGCGGTCTTCGACCGTGCCTGTCTGGGCATACCCGGGCTAACAGAAACAACGACATCCCAGTAGAAAAAAACAACAACCCAAGTTACTCCATAAAAATTCTTCCCACACAGGAATCGAACTCAGATCTTTTGAGTGGGTCTGGGAAGCGACTTATTACTACACCCCAGACGCCTCAATCAACAGGATTGAGTTCACGATAGCCAGCTGTGAAATGGCACAACCACTAGTTGTGTTTGTTATATACTCTTTCTTAGGTATTCCAGGAAATACTCATTATGACTCTTTCTGCAGCCTTTCTAATTTCTACTGCTACTCCTTGGTTCCTTCTTACTGCTGTCTTCCAGCAACACCCCTGATCCTGTGTGGGGAGCATTTTTATTGGGTATCTTGGCTTTAAAAAAATACTACTGGGATATATCGTTGTTTCTGTTGGACCGGGTTAGCCTTGACAGGCATCTGTATTGTGTCACTGGGAGGATGAAAATGGTATGGGTCTAACACCCCTACCCACACTGTTAGGTTATTTGATAGGCGGGACCTCCGAGTATAACGTCCATCTCCGAAAGGACCGACCCAAGTGGGAAATTCGTGTAATGGGTTCCTTCTTACTGCTGTCTTCCAGCCACACCCCTGATCTTAGGGTAGGTAAGCTCTAATACCTGAGTTCTCAGATGACGGCGAAAAATCTCGGAGGTTCCGTGTGCTTGTTGCGCACATTAAACATCATTTAATGGTCCAAAATCGAAATAAGAGTAGGCTTCGGCCCCCACCTGGGCGAAATAAAATAAAAATCCCTACCAAACTGAAGATGTTTAATGTGTCCTGCTCCCAGTTACGTAAACAAAGAAAACAACAACAACAAAAATACTCATGAAGCACATAATATGCCTATGTCTCTGCCTCTGTCTGTATCTACCACACTTTTACTCTCTCTCTCTCTCTCTCTCTCTCTCTCTCTCTCTGTCTCTCTCTCTCGCTCTCTCTCTTACTCTTTCTCACTCTCTCATTCATTCTCTAAGTTTATCTTTTCATTATCTTTTCTCATCATACGTTGTCACATCTTATCTTGTGTTATCTTTATCACACTTTTTTATCCTATCTGTTCTTTCATTCATTCAAAGTTTAGCAAAGATCACCGAACAAACATCTCGGTAGAGTCCAACAACAGCTGTCGGTGCCAGTTGAGCTGGGCTCAGATCCCCGCAGACGGTACTGATGTGTGGCTCTCTCGCCGGGTGGGAAAGGTCACGTGGGGGGGGGGCAACTGGTACCTGGGG
>NW_004797743.1:9263-10681 GCF_000002075.1 Aplysia californica
TATCATGTTCTACTACTACTACTACTACTACTACTACTACTACTACTACTACTACTACTACTACTACTACTACTACTACTACTACTACTACTACTACTAAGTACAAACGGTTAACATATTAACACAAATTTGGACCTCTGGCTCATATCTGTGCGTAATTGTAACTGTTTATATCTTAGACACCCATCGACACAATTTAGACAATTCAGGACGCCAACTGCTTTGGCACTGCCTATGACGAAGAGAACTCTGGCTGAGAGGGACACAACGCCCCAGCAGACTGATTTAATTTAATGTTAGAATTTTAAAAAGCCCCTCTTTCATAGTGGAGCCCATATTCCAATATATTATGGCGCTGAGACCTGGCCTTTAACAAAGAATGGAGAAAACAAAATAGCTGCACTTTCAGATGTGGTGCTAACGCAAAATTGCCTGAATTAGCTGGAAAGCAAAAATGATTAATAATGAGGTGTGTCAGATTCTCCACACAAGACAAACCCTGATTAACAAAATAAAACACAGAGACATACAATACTTCGCTCACCTAAAACAACACCATACAAATGGGAAAGAAGCGCCCGAAGGCAGGACAGGAGAGCCAAGGGAAGACAACAACATTAAGGCATGGACTGGCCTGGGTACATAGCAGAATGTGGAACAGCAGCTGGCGACCGTGAGGGCTGGAGGGTCATTAACTCTTTTAGTACCACGATGTATCAGCACTTGGCTAGCTGTATGCTTCTCAGAACAGCAGTGATGTATCGGAGTTTTAAAAAAAAGAGGTAAGCGCCAACTTCTGAGTCAGAGATCACACCCCAAGTATTCCGTACACAGGAATCGAACCTATGGTTTCTGCGTGTGGTGGCGAAGCGCTTAACTGCCACACCACAAACTACTTTTTCTACCTATCGGCACTCATAAAAATCTTAAGTACCGCCTCCCCGGTAGCCCGCCACTGTCCCTTCCATCAGTAAAAGGGAAATATATTTGAGACACGCAATTTGAGCTGACTCTTTCATCAGTAAGAAGCTCAATATTTGAAACAAGCAATATTATTTTGGCTGATGCTTTCACCAGTGAAAAGAAGCATAATATATGAGACAAACAATTTTAGATGACCCTTTCTTTGGAAAAAGAGAGGCATATTTTAAGACGGGCAATTTTGACTGACACCTTTCATCATTAACAAGAAGCATACATTTTTTAAACAAACCATTCTTTGCTGACGCTTTCATCAATACAAAGAAGTATGTTTGAGAGAAGCAATTTAGGATGACTCTTTTATAAATAAGAAGAAACATTTTGAGAAAACAATTTTGGCTGACGCTTCACCACTAAAAAGAAGCAAATAAATATTTGAGACAAGTAATTTAGGCTGATCCTTTTATCGACAAGAAGAAGCCTACTATTATTATTAT
>NW_004797743.1:13394-14953 GCF_000002075.1 Aplysia californica
TATTTCCCTATTGATTGATTGATTTATTTGTATTAATCTGTTTGCATTCCTTGGCACATGCACCTGTTTGTATTGTACCTGTGTGTAGTTTAATTGTTATTTGGACGCCCTTACTTTCAATTCATCAGATTTCTTTCAAAAGAGTTTCCCAGAAGTATGTCCACTCACTTGTTTTTATACAAGGCTCCCTCCGCTCATAATAACAAAGCATAGTTGAGTTGTCTTGTTAGAGGCATCGAATTTTTTTTTTAATGACATGTTGGGAAATGCATTTTCGTGAATGCAGTTCACTGATCATATGGCAACCAAACGTACAGTTTGGATTTTATTTCTATTTGTTATACATTTGCTGATACTGGATTTTCTTCACATTTTCTTCGCTAGTCATTTTGACCACGTTTGTTGTAAATATGCAAAGACAATAGTTTTAATTCCCTGTCTCAAAATTATGGAATCTAATCTATTATTATTTATCGTATTTACATATAAATTTCCTTTTCTTTTTCTTTGTGTGTGCGTGTGTACGAAGGGTGGGGAAGTGGGTGCTTTTGTTTCAATATTTGAATATACAAGATGTTCTCTACGCGTCTTACCTTCGAACTTATACGCACTTCTTCATGTGTGTTAGAGATAAACAACACAGAAACCTCTCTCTTTTCTGTGCTTGTACCGATTGGAACGAAGTACATTCTTCCATTCAGCTGCACGTACATCCCTGTACTTCTAAAGACCATCACTACCTGCAGCACTTACAATGTAAATGATACTAAGCCGAGAAACCCTTACAAGCACACGAGAGATTACCACAAATCCTGAGAGAAACACTGCCAGCAAAGGTGGACACGCCCCTTTTTCCGTGCTCCAATTTCACAGGAAGTGACACCCAAGGTAAAAAAGTCGTTTTCGTTTAGGGAACAAGTTTTTTGGATTAACGGCCATTGCCTACCAAGAGATAGGTTCGGGCCATGATCTGGATCTGATCGAGAACGATTTATGATAAGGCGTGGAGTAGACCTAAGCATTGTTCCAATCCCCTGTCTTCTCTGGGAATACTAAAGAGAAATGAATCTGTTTGTTGTAGCTTCTGGTTTCGCAGAGGATTAGATGTTAAGTCTCACTTCTCTTTCTGGGGTTAAAGGTACGTTTTTTGCTTGCTGTTTTGATTTCGTGGGGAAGAGGGGGGGGTTCTTCGGGGGAAGAATGTGTTAGGAGGATTTCGGTTTGCTTGTTTTGATTTATTTTTTCTTCACTATCTTATCCCGATTTTATTGGTTTCTTTTTGTGTTTTTGGTGAAGACACTTTTATTTGTCGGTTTTGGACAATTTAGAAACTTGTAAAAATAAACAAGCTTATATAAAACTACAGACACTCTCACATTCACACACATACGCACACATACAAACACACATATGCACATGGTCATTCACATACGTAAATACAATCTCTCATATACCCCAGACACTGAGAGAGAGAGAGTGAGAGAGAGAGAGAGAGAAAGAGAGAGAGAGAGAGAGAGAGAGAGAGGACTTGGACTGGTTCCCATTCAGATCAGGTTGAA
>NW_004797743.1:15284-16610 GCF_000002075.1 Aplysia californica
AGGAAAAAAAAAAGGGGGGGGGGGTCTTTTTTGTTCAACATTTAGTTTTTTGTCAATAAATCTAGTATCAGTGGTACTCATTCGTTCTCGTATACTTTTATTTCACTGTCAACTGTGAAAGTTGCACACACACAATTTTTTAAGTCGACAGTGATCTTGAATGACACCGTCAACATGTAAAAGCCTTACAGCACACCCGATTTATCGAAGAAACAGATCAGATCATGTAAAAACGAACCTTTATTCCCGGGAAAATAATGTTTTGATAGCGAGTACTTCTTTCATGGCCTTATCGACCGGTCCTAGTTGAAAACAGAAGAGACCCAGGGTGTGGGTGGAAGGGAAAGAAAGGCAGGGCGTCAAAATATACTTGAGGCATCGTGGTGAAATCAGACGCTCATCCAAATAATGAAGTCGAAAAAACTGGCATTCTTCCGCCGTTTTGGCAATTTTTAAAAGAATTTTCTATTTTCGGAAACAAAATTCTGTGTGGAATTTACTTTAAAACGGTGACTGAAGACATTAAAATATAAATGTTCAGTTTCCAAGGACTCTCAGTCTATGGAAGTCATCAAACTTTGGCGACCATTTTCTGGCTAACTTCACCTCTAGAAAAAGGCGACCCCGCCTCCTTCAATTGCAAAAATCTCGACTTCCGTTCAAGGTAGGTGGGTAATTCTTTCATCGAAAGATAGATAAATGAACAAGCTTTAAGATGCCATTAGTAACTCCACGTGCCCAAAAATTGACGAGCGCCTGATAACACCGCGTCCTAACATAAATGATCCTTCAGCTATTGGGTCATTGATCGATAGATCAACAAGCCGTCATGCCCCATAGTTCGGGAAGGGTTTAGATTTGAATCTCCAAAGCGAGAATAAAGATCCGCCGATTGTAAAAAGAATGAATACCACAGGGCGTCATTATGAGTCTTTGACAAGCACAGGCTACGAACGTGAACACAGAGAATGCTGTTTGTTATCTGTACGGCGATCATCACTCCAGAAGCCATTGAGCTGCGGGAAGACACTCGAATCACTGTATTGAAAAAATATAAATTTATAAATACACCATTCTTTTTTTTCTATACCATACGGCTTGCTAATTAATGGTTAATGTCCGGCACCCTTATATACCTATAAAGATCAATACTTAGAGGGGAGCCATGATTCTGAAGTGACTTACTATGAGATCATTTTACAGGGCGATGTGACCACCGATCTAACTAGAGCAACGGCCTATGCTGAGGGTCGATTACCATCGGCCGTGACGGTTATAGAGAGGGGGGTGGGGAGAAGGGGAGAAAAAGAGAAACATATTATATAT
>NW_004797743.1:19496-20880 GCF_000002075.1 Aplysia californica
ACACACACACACACACACACACACACACACACACACTATGTTGTTGTTCGTCCTTCGCTTATGAAGATGACCACGACTTCACAAATTGGTCTGTTGACGATGTCTGTGGGTCCGGAGATGGCTGATTGGGCCTATCCAGGCAGGTTCGCCCGCATTGTGGGCACTGGTAGTTTGCTGTTGGACTTGTGGTGGAAGCAGGCGAAGATCATGTCTGCAGTTCCTCGTTTGGCCCGGAACCCGCAGTGAGTCTCTGGGAGGAGTCCCTGTTCAAGATGATGTACGAGGCGGTTCAGTAGGATATTGGCCAGAATCTTGCCGGCTATGGACAGGAGCGAAATTCATCGGTGGTTATCACATTCTACCAGTTGCCCTTCCTCTGGTAAAAGTGGACGATGCTGGCGTCTTTAAAATTGTTGTGGGAGCTTTCCCGCCTTCCACATGGCCTGGAATAGTTTAGTCAGCTTTTTATACATATTCGCGCCTCCTGCTTTGTACAATTCGGCAGGGATTTCGTCGGGTCCTGGGGCTTTGCCATAGGAGATTTATTTTGTTGTCTCTCTGAATTCTTCTTCCGTGGGGAGGATGTCGAGGTCCTTGTTGATGGTCACTTGGGTCAGGCGTGCGATGGTCTCGTCATGTATTGCAGCTGGACGGTTCAGAACGTTGTTGAAGTGTTCGGCCCATCTTTTCAGGATCTTCTTCTTCTCTGTGAGCAGCCGTGTTCCATCCGCACTGAGAAGTGGAGAGGAGCCAGAGAGCTGGGGTCCGTATAGTGCTTTCAGCGCGTCATAAAATCGCTTAGTGTCGTGCCTGTCTGAATAGGCCTGAATTTCGTCGGCTTTCTTATTGTACCATTTTTCCGGCATGTCTCTTAGTGATTTCTGTACCTTTGCTTTTGTGTTCTTGAAGGCGTCTTTTTTGGCATGTGACGTGGGGTCATTCTGGTGCCTCGTTGTTTTTCGTTCAGTAGGGCTTTGATACTTTCATTATTTTCGAGGAACCAGTCCTGGTTTCTGTGGACTGCTGGCCCAACGTGTTCGAAGGCTGGGGAGTAGACAGTGTCTCTGAAAGCTGTCCACTGTTCATCGACGCTGGTGTGGTCTTTTTGACCTGTGTCAGATAATCTGTCTTCTAGATCGTGAGAGATATTTGTCGCAGCTCTGGCGGATTTAGGTTTGGTGACGTTCAGCCTTTTAGCAGGTTTCTGGCCTTAGGGTCTTCTCGTGGGCAGGACGCGTAGCTTTAATTTGGATGTGATGAGGCGATGGTCAGTCGAGCAGTCAGCACCGCACATGTCCCTGGTCACTCTAACGTCCTGCCTGTCCCTTTGCCTGGTGATATACGACACACACACACGCACACACACACACACACACACACACAC
>NW_004797743.1:22743-23895 GCF_000002075.1 Aplysia californica
AGAGAGAGAGAGAGAGAGAGAGAGAGAGAGAGAGAGAGAGAGAGAGAGAGAAAACACTGGCAGAATAACAAAACCCCATCCCATCTGACAGGGGTGTCAATGACCCTGAAAGCCCAGTGACAAAACAGATGAGGAAATCTTTCGGAACAGCAACCCCCTTCTTCAAGGGTGTGCACACGTTGTGCCTTATATTACAGGAATCCACAGACTGTCAGTGACAACATTCAAGGGAAATCAGAAGTCAGTTTACTTGGAAAAGTAATTAGTGTTAGCCCTTCATTAGAAACTTACTTGATCTACTGCGCATGTTCGGGGTTCCCAGTCTTGGTGGAGCAGCATATAGGTTGCCTGGACGTTATGCGGAATGGAATACTATCTTATTTTTTAAGTGGGTTGGGTGGGGTGACATTTACTTTTACCATTTACATTCCATGATGGTTTTGATTTACCCTCATTTCTTGTCGGTCCCTCTACTACTGTTTCCGTTTGCTTATATTGATCCCTCTGCCCCCCCCCCCCCCCCACACACACACACGCACCACCTATTTTCCTATACTAAATGGCCGTTGTTACGCTCCTCAACATGGTTTGGGTATCGGCCCATACTAAAATTAGACTTAAAATACTTTAACAAAAATATCCTAGTATCAAAGCCCCGAGCAGACCCGATGTAAGGTCGTTAATAAAAGCCGGCACGCACGGCACGCAAGCCGAATCGTTCCCGAATCGTTCAACTTGGAAAAAGTCGCATCACACTATTCATATTGTGCACACCCTCTAGAATAATACTGGACTTCGGGTTGTGCACGCGTTGTGCCCCGGGCTTTGTCCTCACGTGGCCGATATCCCTCACGAGTCCCAGGCGTCGAACTGACCAGCCGGACAAGAAGAAGATCAAAGACGGACAGACCGCTGACTGTCAATGAACATGGGGAGCGTGCGTCGGCCAACAAGGCTAAGGGACGTTACTGTGGCGGCAGACGACTGTCAGGTCAGGTGAAGGGACGTGGGGAAGGGGGGATGGGATCATTTTTCGCATGAAGCCGTTGTCGAAAAAAAAAGAAGATAAAGGGTGTAATATATGATGTTGATGAACGTAAAGAAGAAGAAGAAGAAGAAGAAGAAGAAGAAGAAGAAGAAGAAGAAGAAGAA
>NW_004797743.1:24743-25867 GCF_000002075.1 Aplysia californica
TCTCTCTCACTCTCTCTTTTCCCTCTTTTGTTTCTATCTCTCTCACACACACTTTTCCCCTTTGTCTTTCGTTCGAAAAACATGCAGTCTACACCCCTGCCATCTTTCCGTCCGTGCATAATTCTTTCGCTGCCTCTCCTGCTGTCTTCATACACACACACACAAAAACACACACACACACACAAGCACACAGACACACACACACACAATAGACCGACAGACACACACACAGATAGACAGACTGACAGACACACGCACGTACACACACACACACACACACACACACACACACACACACACACGCAGACACAAATACGCATATGAATGCACTTTCTCTCTCTGTCTCTCTTTGTGTCCCACTTTCTCCTTCACTTTGTCTCTCTCTCTCGGTCTCTATCTGTTCGTATTACCTGTGTCTCTCTTTATATATTTATCTTTCTCTCTTTCCACACACACCCTAACTCTACTTCATAGAGACACGTTGCTGATTCTTTCACTTGTACTTTAAGACTTAGGGGGGGGGGGGGGGTGCCCAGTTTGTCATAATTACAGCACTTTAACCCGATAGTTGTAACTAAAGTTTATTTTATTCTTCACCTTCAAATCTGTGGTGTAGAGATAGTCCCTCTAAAATGTCAATTCAGCTTGTGTTGTTCAATATTTCTTCCTTTGTGTATGCAAATCAAAGCAAATTACTCTGTAAAATTTCAACAATGAATGTTCTTTCGTTAAAAGCAACTTTGATTGAAAAATAAAATCCAATTCATACAATCTATCAATCATTCATTTACTTTTTTTTATATGAGCAGTGATAACTTCCATCATGCAGGGCACAGTCGAGGCGGGGTGGGCATGTGACAATCTGGCATGCTTTCCAGATTTTCACCATGACCTCGACTTTCAGCTGCTTCAGCATGCTCTCTAAAATAAATCTATATCAGTCATTTCCTTTTGTTATCAGCTTATAATAAGTTGGTCACGAAGAGCTTATGCCCTGTCCTTATCGCCTCATGAAGAAACTTGTAAAAGTACAAAGCATTAATCACTGATTTTTTTTCCTTCACTGTCTTCTATCTATCTATCTATCTATCTATCTATCTATCTATCTATCTATCTATCTATCT
>NW_004797743.1:28260-29696 GCF_000002075.1 Aplysia californica
CTCTCTCTCTCTCTCCCCTTCCCCCCCTTCCATCCCACTCTCGCCTGTCATACCAAGTTACTGGTCTTGTCACCAGGTCGCCCAAGCCAGAAGCCGTGAACGATCTGAGTCAACCCCCATTCCTCCAACTGATCCTTCTGGTGATTGCCTTACTTGAGGCCCGTCCGCAGGCACGTTTGCTAAAGAAGCGGCTCGAAATGTGTCAAGCTGCTCGCAAAGTGTAAAGCTGCTCTTTTTTTTCTTGTTCAAGACCCCTTTATTAAGCTAAGACATTCCCATTATACATGTAAAACTATTATTAAGTTTAATTAAATATGCCAACTTGTTAATGATAAACAAAAGGGTTCCTTATTTTTAACGTCAAAGACTTGGCTAGAAACAACATCTTATACCGATTGATTACTTTTTTTTTCAAGCTATTGAATATAAATAAATAAATACGTAAATGAATAAATAAATGAATAAATAAATAAATGAATAAATAAATAAATAATCCCTCAACCAGAGTTGGTATAGTCAACAACATCATTATGCAGCAGTGAAGGCAACAAGAACGGGTTATAGAAATTGCTGCTGAATAAAACAAATTCAATGAAGGTGTACTTCTGTCCTCCATTTGGAACTGACTTGACCTATTATGCACATCCGGGGTCGCCACAAAATGTGGGGCAATCGTAGTGGTTGTCGTGACGTAGTGCGCGAAAGATGATTACAACTTATTTTTAAAATGGGGGCCAAAGTAGACCTTTTAGTTTTTAGTAAGTGTTTTACGGCACTTAAGCAACACAATCAGGCCGTATAAGTTTCGAGGATTAGAGGTGTTACAAGAGAGTAACAAACATAAAAAAGAAAGGAGGAGAGATAAGGACGATAGATGTTTGATAGGAAAGAAGGAGGCTTTAGCCAAAATACCATGCTCTTTTTTCGGATAAATTTGCACTTCAGCATTGCTGCAGCTCCCTTATACACTTAATACTAGAATATTTCTGAATTTTCAAAAATACCTAAACTATAAAACCTCAGATCCTCTATAAACATATGATATGATACATCATCAGAAATGAGAACAGTGAATTCAGACACTTAATTTACCATAACATAGCCAGGTATCGTATCGTTAAATTACATGTACTAGGTTAAAAAGTATCTTGCTTAGAAATATGTACAAAGTGTTAAAAGGGCTGTGAAACTGGTCTAATGAATTTTTCGAAAAAAATAAGGGACCAAGTTGCATACTGTAGTCAATGCCTTTGAGAAATTCAGTAAAAATAAACAAGTCTTGCTACAGTTTCATTTTGTTTTCTCAAAAAGGATAAAAGTCACTTAAGTGTTTATCCCACCCTGTAGTAGTAGTAGTAGTAGTAGTAGTAGTAGTAGTAGTAGTAGTAGTAGTAGTAGTAGTAGTAGTAGTAGTAGTAGTAGTAGTAGAAGTAGTA
>NW_004797743.1:30036-32267 GCF_000002075.1 Aplysia californica
CCCCCCCAAAAAAAAAATGCCCTCGCGAAAGGTGGAATCTCTGGACTGTGCGCACTATATTAGGTTGAGTAGGTTCCAATGGAGGGCTAAACTGTACTTTTACCGGACTTCTTAATATAAGACGTTCGCTCCGCTGTTTTGAAAACATGTGTACGGAACGGACCCCAGCATTCCTCGCATAGGTAATGAGCTAGGCAGCGGAAGTCGGGACAAGACCAGTTTAGTCGGCAAACAGTTGGGCACATGGCTTTCAATCGCGGCAGTATGATATTGTTGTAGGAACGGGAATCTACCAGTATATTCGTTGCCTAGCGAACCGAGTAAAGTAACGTACTTGTTGTTCACCCAGGTGGAAAAGAGTGCTTGGCAGTGGGAGTTGTGGAACGTAACGCTTTATTCTGAAAAGACTTACACCTCGTTGGATGCACTGCCATTGGTTTTAAGTTTTTATACAGACACGCTCGCAAACACACACGTACGCACGCACGCACGCACAAACACGCATACACACATGAACACACTCACACATGAACACACACACACACACGTACACACACACACACTTACACGCATGCACACACACATACACACACTCATACACACACATACATACACACACACACACACACACACACACAGGCATTGACCCATGCACAAAAGCATATATGTCACGACACGGTGGAATCAGGCGCTCGTCAATTTTTGGATTATTGGTATACCTCTTCTGTAATACAGATCGAAGGTATTTTTATGTCAGACTGTCAGTCAGTCTTAAAGTTTGTTCGTTTGTCTTGCATTCTATAAAGAAAATACCTATCGATCTTAGAAAGAAGTCGAGACTTTTGCCATTGAAGGAAGTGGGGTCGCCGGTTCCAGTTAGCCAACTTTGGAAACCGAAAAATGACATTTTGTGTGCCTTTAGTCAACTTTCTAAAAAGTGTAATCCACACTGAAATATGTTTTTAAATCGACAAAATAAGTGATGAGGCAAGAATTCAAAAAGGATAAAAATTATCTTACCTGTGAAAAAATGCTATTTTCTTCTATTGCATTATTTTGACGAGCGCTTGATTTAACTGTGACGCCTCACATATTAATATATACTCTCACACTCACACTCACACACACATACACACACACACACACACTCACACACACACTCACACACACACTCACACACTCGCGCACGTGCACACAATGACATACCCCTGAGGCCGGGATCAGTTTTTCCGTATAGATCTACCTGCAAAACGAAGAAACTATTTAATGTTGAGAAGTGCAGAGTCTTTGATGCTTCTAATTTTTTATCTTTTTAACGTAATACTTATATTATTATTTGTGGAGCCATAACTTTAGGGATGGCAGCCTGACTGACAGTCTGACATAAAAATACCTTCCATCTGTATTACAGAAAAGGTATACATAATATTATTACCAGGGTTATAATACCCCGTTAGGCTATGTGGTGTAGGAAGTAACTAACCCGTGATATGTCGGATATCTTTTGAAGCACCCCCCTGCCCCCCCCCCTCTCCAAATCCTGGTTAAATTTCTAAGCTCAACATCTATTTGATTAACAGAAATAACGGTTAATTGGATGCCAGTCTTTTCAATGCGTTTACAGGAACACTAAAGTTACTGTGTTTTAGAGGAATGTCCATGGTCCTCCAATCACCTGGCTCTGTTTAGGACACAGAGGAGGCCCAGCATCTTGAAGTACTTAACATCACTGAAAAATGTAATAATAATGGATAGCATAGCGCAAATCCCCGCTGAGCAGCAAGCTCAATGCGCTTCGAAATCTATATTATTACCCCAGCAGACCTGAGGGCATTCTGAAACAACTTCAACTTCCAGGGAAGCATACAGTGCAAGTAGACATCTATAATTATAAGTGCTAAAACACTAACATACTGACATGACCATTCGCTGTCTATGGCCGGGTATCCATTCCCACCTGGGTGAAGTGAGAAACGTTCGTGTAAGGTGCCTTTCCTAAGGATACAACGTTGGGCCCGCGGCTCGAACCCCCGAACTCAACGATTTCGAGTCCGGTGGCCTAACCACTAGGCCACCGACGCCACATTGTACCTGAACCGATCAATAGAGAGCCACAGTTCACAGCAATCAACGGACAAGTGATGATGATGATGATGATGAAGAAGAAAGAAGAAAAAGAAGAAGAAAAGGAGGATGAGGAGGAGGAGCAGCAGCAGCAGCAACAGCAGCAG
>NW_004797743.1:34705-35555 GCF_000002075.1 Aplysia californica
TGTGTGTGTGTGTGTGGACATCTCAAAACAGGACAGAGGCATCTGGATCTCGATTTTCGGTTAAGGTTCACTATTTATGATATATCATCAAAACCACGAGCGACCATTAAAACAACGGCAAAACTCAAGAAAGGGTAACACCAACACCATCAACAAAATCCATAACAGCAAAACAATAATCAACAAGAGATTAAAACCGTATAAATATACAAAAATGTATATATATATGTTACAGTAAGAATGCGTACCTAGTGAATACGCGTAATCACTGAATATTTTAGTGAATACACGTAATCCCCGTTTCACTCGGGGGTTTCACGTAATCACTGAAATTTCTAGGGATTACGCGAAATCCCTAAAATTAGACCTATCATTTTACGTGTTTTTACTACTGAGCATTCAGTAAATTCACGTAATTGCCCCGCCACTGTACAGGGATTACGCGTTTTCACTGAAATAGTAAGTGATTACGCGTATTAACTAGATTCATCTACGTGTTCTTACTGTAACATAGATATGCCAGCTTGCAAACAAGGAGACAACGTTTGTGTGCCAGTTTCACTTGTTGATCGAGGGAGAGGCGATCCTAGAAATATCCTTGGTGTCGTAATTGACAGACAAGAAGATAGCCGTAAAAGCTGGTTTGTATTCCAGAAATCAGTTCGATCTGTGCCCTGAGCGTCTTCTGAAAACTGACGACATAAACACCGAAAAAACAGTTTCACTGCCCTCGACGTTGATTTTTCAATCCTCTTCAGGTGACAAGGCTTCACAAGATGCAACTGTACTAGGGCCAAAAAGTGTAGTTCGAGGAGATGTAAATGACGTAAAGCAGGTCTTCTGTGTAACT
>NW_004797743.1:36630-39341 GCF_000002075.1 Aplysia californica
ATAGATAGATAGATAGATAGATTAATAGATAGATAGATAGATAGATAGATAGATAGATAGATAGATATTAGTTAATATTATACATGTATGAAAATGATAGATAGCATTTGTACAGCGCAAATTGCTCTCAACAGCAAGCTCTGTGCCCTTTACAATCTATGTTATTACCTCAGTAGACCTATACAAAGCAGATAAATGTAACATGTATAATAGCAATATGTTGGCTATATTGACGTATGCTGCAGAGATATGGAAAACAAACAAAAAAATTCAACGAAAATTTAAAAAGTTTCCAAACAAAAAGCACACAAATAATTTTACTAATAAAATGGAATGAATTTATTACAAATAATGAAGTGTTGGAAAGAGCTGGAATTGAAGACATCAACACAACCATAACAAAGAGAAGATGGAGATATCTGGGATATTTTCTGAGAATGCCAAAGACGAGATTGCCTTATCGGATATGGTATTGAAAACCAACTGGAAAGAGAAAACAGGGAAGACCAACTGGAAGCTATAGAGGCACAATAAGAGATGAGTCAATCAACGAGGGCCTAGAAAGCGGCCCAGGATAGACAAGTGTGGCGTCGACTGCTCTCCGGCTTATGTACCTGACGGTATAGGTAAAGAGTAAGTAAGTAAAATAAGTAAGACCTATAAAAGCATTCTGACAAGCCACGAAACACTAACATACTGACAAGATCTTTCGCTGATTATGGCCAGGTACCCTTTTATACCTGGGTGAAGTGAGGAAAGTTCGTAAAGTGCGTTTCCCAAAGACACTACGTCGGGCCGGACTTTCAATCCCTCACAATCGTCAACCACAAGATTGCGAGCCCGGCAGCCAGTGATTAATACATAAGAAATAATACATGTAATATGTACATACATAGAATGAAAAAAATGGGCAAATCTAGCATTGAGAATCAAAGCAACAAAATGACTGAAGTGGTTCACCATACTTTATAATTTATGAGAAGTGTGTGTGTGTGTGTGTGTGTGTGTGTGTGTGTGTGTGTGTGTGTGCGTGCGTGTGTGTGTCTGTGTTTGTGTGTGTGTGTGGGACAGTGGGTGTGTGTGTGCATGGGGAAAGGTGGGCGGTGTGTATGAGTATGTTCCTGTGCGTGTAAGTGCATGAGCGAGAGTGTGCGCGTGCATGTGAGCGTGTGTGAGTGTGTTAGTTTATTTGTGTGCGGGTGTATATCTGTGTCTGTGTGTCATATGTATTTTTTGCGTCTATGTGCTTGTGTGTCTATATAGGGCTTTATCTAAGTTCAGAGGTGAAAAGAACTATAAAAGTCACATCTGGTCGAAAATTCGTATCCAAAGATAATATTGAGCATTGTTGCAATCGGGTGGCATTTGAACATCTTAATTAAAGAATTACGAGCAGCTGGCTTGGTCGACAGTTTAAATTGTCCCCTCTACTTGTCAAGGGGGATGTTGGTCATTCGTCAATGATAGTAAAGATGAGGTGTTTTACGTCGCTTTAATTTAGCATTATATGGACAAACAATAACATGCATATATTGAGAAACATGCAAATTTGTGTTTCTGATTTGTGTATGATCTTTCAAAATGTGCCACAACATTTCTTTGGTCTGTTGTCGGACACCGTCATTGCATATTTTCTCACCCTGCACCAGAATATAGGCCACGAGCAAACACTCTCCACTGTTCTCTATCCTGGGTTAGCCACTTGGTGTCATTCCATGTCTTCCCACGTTTCTGTACATCAATTCATGTGATTGCCGTCGGACATGTGTTTCAGAGAAATACCAAACACCACTAGGGGCGCATGCATTGCGGTACATAGAGATTATTCACAGGACGTCTGCAGTTTTGGAAAAAAAATCACTTTGACAGCTGTGGGCGGTTTAATCGTAATGATGAAGTTTTACACCACCATCGATGCTATGTAGGTCATTTAGGAGACGGTGGTGGACTGTACTGTGCAGGCCTACTGTCTAAAACTATCACTATCATGGTAGAGAACCAATCGTCAGACTAAGGGCTGTGCTTCCTGTTACGTTTAACCTTTAAAAAGTAGGTATTCTAACACCCCCATCGATAGAATTTAAATCACTTAGAAAGCAGGCGACCCTACAACTGTCAGGTCCAATCACAGAATTCTACACTTAAGTGTAGAATTCTGTGGGTCCAATCAATGCTGAAAGGGAAGCAACGCCCCAGCAGAAAGACAGAGATAATCGATAACAAAAAAATCTCTCCACACTGGGACCGAACTCAGTGGGTCTTCTGCGTCCCTACGGCGAGTCGCCTGACTGCTACACTTATAGAGATGCCAAATTGTTAATTTCTTCATCACTCTCAATATGTTTGTTTGCACTCTCGACCTTGGAGTTTCCTGCCATATGCGTCCAGGGCGTGACACATCCGGTCTCGCAACACACATCTGGGATGTGTCAACTGGGGTAGTGTCACGGGTCTCGGGGGGAGATGCCGCGTCCACATGCGGCGGGAAACTGACCACTGTCCACTCTCTTGATACCAACTTGTCGCGTGCTAACAGTGCCTAGAGACAGTTTGGGGTAAGTGAGGGTTGGAGGAAGGGGAAGGGGTGGGGTAAGAGAGGGTTGAAAGCGGGAAATAGGGTGGGAAAGGAGGTGGGGGAGGAGGTTGGAGGAGGGGTTGGAGGAGGGGAGGGGATGGAGAGTTGGGGGAGGGGGTTGGAGGAGGGGAAGGGG
>NW_004797743.1:39441-55391 GCF_000002075.1 Aplysia californica
ACAACAACAAGGGAGGCGGTGGCCCTGGCGAAGAGCACACTCTTCGGGGCTCCGAACATTTCAAACGGATAGGCTACCACACACACACACACAACAACAACAACAACAACAACAGCAACAACAACAACAACAGCAACAGCAAGTTGGAGGTACCAGCGACAATCTCACCGACGTTAATAGTGTGGCAATCAAGCACTTCGCCATCACATGCAGAAGACGTGGGTGGATTCAATTCCTATTTGGGGAGTTTTTATCCATCGGGTATAATATACATATTATTATCTTAGTCTGTCTGATGAAAAATTGTATCCCTGACAGCAAGGGTTGACCCTGACAAGCATGGATGGAACAGCCCGACGCTTAAATGATAAAAATTCTGTCTACATCTGGAGCCAAGTCCAGATTTTGTAAATCACATGGCTTGAAAACGGAATGATTTTTGTTAAAATATCTGATAACACTAACAAAAATAAAGTGCAGTCTAGATTGTCTACAGCTGTGAGTACCATACAGTTATAGGGATTTATTTTGTATATGCTGGCACTCAAAAAGAAAAAGACGTATTGTACCACTTTTTATTTGTGTAAATGTGAGGCATCGTGATGAAATCAGGCGCTTGTCAAAATAATGAAATCGAAGATATCGGCATTTTCCCTCCAGTTTGACAATTTTTTTAAAATTTGGTTTTTGGCTCTACACCTTTTATGTCCATTTTAAAACATAACTCGGTTTTAAAACATTGATTAAAGGCACAACAAATGTAAATTTTCAGCTTCCCAGGACTCTGAAGCTTTGGAAATCACCAAACTTTGGCAGCTATTTTCTCGCTAATTTTACCTCTGAAACTAGGCGACCCCGAGCTCCTTCAATTGCAAATATCTCGACTTCTATTCAAGATAAGCGTGTATTTTTTAAATCAAAAGATGGTCAAATGAGCAAGCTTTAAGATGATACCAATAACTCCAGATACCCCAAAATTGACGAGCGCATGATTCTATCACGTCGTGACACAAATAATTCCAGTCTTTTGAGTCTTTACACTTGTCCTTTGCTGTGAGTCATATTATTACCTACTGTCACAAACTCGATGACCGCGAGTCTACAATTAATAACTTCTCCAATTTTGCGCAGATCTGCACCAAATTTGACTGGGATGAATTTGATTATCCGGACGGATGCCATGATCTATGCTCAAATTTGTACTAGTCAGACAAACACCGCTGCATTAGCCATGCTGAAGCAATCAACAAAACGCATTTTGCGTTAAAAATTATTATACTGAAATACTAAAACGAAATTTTGGGGTACATATTACCAAAAAATTGAATATTTCGTCAAGTTACCAATATTTCCCAATTCCCTTTCATAGATCCCCAGAATCGATCTTAAAGCACATGTACCCCAAAATTTGAAGCTTCTACGCAAAAGAAAGCTTCAAGTCCGTTCTTGCAGGGAGTAGGGATTGATTCCAGATATATATATCTAGCGTACCTTCTGAATGAGCAATTCGGTTGTAGTACTTCCTAGAAGTAAGCTTTCTATTCACGCTGAAATGAGCCTCATTGTCAAAACAAACAGTGCGTAGAAAATTTTTTCTGTCTCACTTGTCTTAAAACCCATGCACTCATTGTTTTTTTCTACTAAGCATCGTCTGGGGTTATTCCTTCGTGAAAAGAAACCGGTTGTAGTACTAATTGTTCAAGGTAAGAGGATGTGTGTCAGAGAGTAATTAGATAAAGGAGTAAGTATTAACAAAACGGTTCGAGACGTGGAAACAGTTCGCGCAACCGTCGCAAAAACGCCAACGAAAATTGTCCGAGGACGGAGCGGTGAACTAGGCTTGTCACCGACTTACGGAATCTTAAAACATGATTTTAAAATGAAGCCATGTCATATTTCTTTTCACGAAGGAATAACCCCAGACGATGCTTAGTAGAAAAAAACAATGAGTGCATGGGTTTTAAGACAAGTGAGACAGAGAAAATTTTCTACGCACTGTTTGTTTTGACAATGAGGCTCATTTCAGCGTGAATAGAAAACTTACTTCTAGAAATTGTGTACGCTGGGCAAAGGAGAGGCTAGATGGTGTGCATGAAAGGGAGAGAGAATTGCACGATAAAAAAGCAACAGCGTGGATGACTTTCAGCTCTTAAGATGTCATAGGGCTATTTTGGTTCTGTGATGAAGACGTAGCCACGAAGAATGTCATTGCAGATTCATGTTTTGAATGTGCTTAATCAGTTCTGGAAATCCACTGCGCATTTCTGTCTGAATGAGACAAGAGGTCACCTTTGTATGGGTAATACAGATAAGACAGCTCCTCACAGAGCAAAACGTATAGTACTCTGGCTGAGGGGACATTTTGGTGATCTTGTCACCAGTCGCTTAACAGGGCACCCTTGGGCACAACTCAGTCCAGTTTTGAACCCTTTTGACTGTTTTTATTTGCTTGGGGGTTGGGGGGGTGGGGGGGATTGGCTTATCTCAAAGACCAAATCTCAGGTGAAAGATTCCTCACCTACAGGAACTCAGAAATCGAGACAAGGAGCCTATGAGATCTACCACGCCCCGGCCATCTCAGAAAGCCCGCACACCAATCTGAAGTCAGAAGACGGAAATACATTGAGCGTGATGGCGGCCATATAGAGCATTTTTTGTTAAGCCAACGGTTGTTACTCGTGACTACCAAAGACTTCACTGTATAGTAAACGGTTTTTGTTTGATTTAACTTGTTTTGGCGGTCATCGAGTTAGGGACACCCTGCTTAGTCTAAGAAGTAAGTTATGTTACAAAAATAGCATTTTGGTTCTTCAGTTAGTTTCACAGCACCCATGTAAAAAATATAATTAGAAAGTTAGCATTTAAAGAAAAAAATTGAAGTTCAAGTCAGTGTTTCCCAAAAGTTGCAATAAAATTTGATCATTGTCATCAAAGAAAGATAGTAGGTTTAACTAAAAATCAGAAAAAACAACTGAGTCATCGGCATGTTCCACGGGTTTACACCGTTGCCATGACACTTTAGTCGGTTTTTCTATTGACGCAAAAGACTCTAAAGACAAGTTTTTCACGCAATCCAAAGTGGTACCTATCAGTGATAGCCACTATATAGCAGATTACACTCAACATAAAAAATAATGAGCCATTGGCAAGCTCCATGCGTTTCTGCTGTTGCCAGGACATTAAAGTGCGGTCAAAAATTTGTGGCGCAACTTATCTTCAAATATTATTTTAACGGGTGAATAAGTGCCACCCATACTTTGCACAGAAGTTTGCTTCAATTTGTCTTAATTTAATCAGATTTTCCACCACAATTGAGACTAAATTTTAAAATTATTTCTTCATAAATTTATATAAAATACTACAAATCTCCTTTATGCGGAAAATGGGATTGTCAACACTTCCTGCTTCTCACACACATTTTGTGTACGTATATGGCCTACGTTACAGCTCACCAATGATACTTTTTAGTGACAAAACTAGTTACAAGAAATTAATTTAATAGTGAACCCTTTTTGCACTAAAAGTTCTCACAACCTGTGTTCAATTATAAACATAATCTCGCAATTAGAAACAAATGACGGACTTGCTTTTAAAAGCGATATTGTCCCGGCTGTAAACCTTTTTAAATTGGTAGAAACCACCCACTGGGATTTTTTATTAGTATTTATTAAGGGATTTTTTATTAGTATTTATTAAGGGATTTTTTTTTAGAATAGAGCTAACTGGTTTTCACAAAAATATTGATCTGTTAAGACAAATTGATACAAGTGACTGTACAAAAGCTGGAAAGTTTATGTTGGATAGTTGAGGAGTTATTTGGCAATGAGTTGCGCCACAAATTTTTGACCACACTATAAGTCTGTTTTTCTGTTGACTCAAAAGACAATTCTTTTTTTTTACGATATAAAAAAGTGATAACTTTTTCTTTTGAAAGCCAGTACATATTTTTCAAAAATTCTGACAACACTACCCCCCAAAAAAACGACAACAAACAAACAAAACCACCAACAACAACAAACAAACAAAAACAAAACAAAACAAAAACAACAAACTAACAAAAAACAAAACTATTCAAACAAACAAACAAAAAACAACAACAACAAAAACTCAAACCCGAAGCGCAATCTAGACTATCAGTACTGTAGTTGTGCGCCTTACAGTAATAGTCATTTATTTGTTAAAATGTTCTGTGTCCTTTTCACCAGTCATAAAACGCGGAACTCTATTAGATTTTACCCGGAAGTCTATTGGGACCCAATGCATGCCGCACACAAACAAAAGATCTGACCCTGCAAAAAGTAGGCTGTAACACGTATCGGAGGTGTCAACTGATGACCAAGGAAATCAACCATCTTTGATTTTGGAGCATTAGCCAAAATTGTGCAATAATAGTAGCTTTTGGTCCTCTATATTGGAAAGCCTGGGCGCACTCAAATGTTTCAAATGAAGATTTGACGAAACCAGATCTGCAATGTGCACTGGCTATTAGACCTTTGCACCCAAATCTCCTGTGGTTTCGCGGGAAACTTTGGAGAATTCCATGGAAGGAAAAGAATTCAATGAGGAAGTACTGAAAGAAACCCTCGTGGGCTGCTCACTAATACGCAATGCCCTTTGGGGGATCGAAAAACCGCGATCATCAACCGATCACACGACTGCGAATCGGGAGATCAGTTTGTGCCACGATGGTCGCTTTGTGCCCTCTATCTGGCTAGCCCCGCCTACCAAATCGAACCGAACCGAACCGATCATGCCAATGGGCACCCCGTATAATTAAAACAATTAAGAAGTGACAAATATAGTTTTTAGCACACTCGAATTGACAAAAAGGCTTTGAACAATTTGAACAACTTGCTTTCACTGGAAAAGTAGTACAAACGAGGTGTGGATGACCCTGTTTGGAAAACTGAACAGACGGGTGATGAGGAAAGCCAGGAAAATATAATATTTGTAAGAACATCCGCGCGAGGAAATGAATGGAGAACCATGATCACCGATATCTGTTTCAGATCTGGTACTTTATGATGGTCTATATCAGAATCATAGAGTTACCCCCTTTTAAACTAGAGTCCGTACGAGGTTACGTGACACGGACACATTTGAGTTTGTTGGCGGCCATTTTTAATGTGGCTAAAAAGTTTGTTTACATGTGAGTGGGCGTGTCTCTGCTCTTAGTCTTACGTGTTTTATTTGATTCTGACGTTATGTTTTGATTCAAAGCGATTCTCTTAAAGGCGCAAGCATGTGAAACCTCTTGTCCCTTTCTGGATTAACGTCTTACTGGTTCTGTCAGGCAGTTCAGTGATGTCTGTTTTCTTTTATTACATCATCTATTTTTAGTGCATAATATGTGTTATAGACACAAATAGTCACCCCGGGTTTTTTTTAAAAACATAAAGAGCCATCAGTAAGGTTCTGGGCCATGTGAAGTTAAGGTTGACTAGCAGCTAGATCTTTTTCACAATGGGCAGGAAATTTCTTTATCAAACTGAAACAGTGCACTTTTTACTGTTTTGTTTTATTGAATGTTGTCCAAAAACACTTTAGTAAAGGTTTTTGTTTCAGTTATCACTACACTGAGTAGAAAAACAATTGACTAGGCTACAAAACAACATTTAAGTTCACTTTTTTATCTTTAGTGAGTCCAGAGTTGTTACAGTTGTATTACTAATGTCCAAAATTAGATTTACATAAAACAGCAATAGAAGGAGCTTTAGATTAAGTGCTGTATATGGTCTACTTTAGTTCTTAAAATCAATATAAACCAAAGTTTAATACCGACATAAGAAAACACTACTTATAATTTAGTATACTTTTAAAAAGTGAACATATGAATGAAAAATACAGTTTCCTGTTCAGATGTCACAAGGGAAAGTTTAACTCGATTTTAAAAATACCAGTACATGTATTCATCATTTGTTTGACTGAATTTGCTTTATCAAGAGCTTCATTGCATTCCTACACCTAAACGCTGAAAAAACTCTGGATTTTTTTTCCTATGGCTCATCCTGATTTAATTTAATGCCAAACTCATATATCTGAGGGGTCCGGGGGGGGGGGGGGGGGTTGGTATTGGGATTCGGGAGGAGAGAGAGGGTGGGGTGGTTAAGGGAGATTCCCATGACACCCACATCTTTTCATACTTCTTTCAAAAAGTTCTATAGGCCCTATACGCTTTGATTCGGTCAATAAGAAATAAACCACCTCGTAGATAAAGTGCTGATGAAGAAATAAAGGGGGGGGGGGGTTCTTCTTTTTTATAAAGCCCATCTCTATCTATTTAATAATACATTTATTTGTAGATCTAGTTGTAGAAAGAACACCGTATTATTGCAATTTGGTAATTTAGATATAGTACGCCACGGCGCCCATGTAAAAAACAACAACAATTAACAAGAACCAAGCCTCGCCTATCGCGTATGAAAGAGAGAGAAAACATGCCTAGCCCATTGCTTTAGCATGAATTCCTTCACACAACTTGCCACAAAAAAACATGGCGGACACCGCTGTCAAATGTGGCCATCGCGCAGCAAGGTGAGAGAGGGGCGTACTGTATCTAGTACTATAGTGTACATCAATGATCAGAATGTAGGTGGGTTTTTTCATCCGTTAGCAGATTTCCCTGTTACAGTCGTCTTTACATGTCTTGGCACGAAGCGAATGCATCAACTAGGCCTACTACACTTTTTCTTTGTCATGTGCACGTGTAAATCTCTTACTGTAGCAAACGCTCTACCACAGACGCACTTGAAACTTTCACTTTGAGATGCTGAACTCTTGGTAGTCCCAGGGCTCTTCGGGGGCACACCATTCCCTTTTCGACATTTGCCATGGGATTCGTAGTCCTCAAAGCTTCTTATCAGTTTTCCACACACACATATATATCGTGAAAGATCAAGGGCCCCAGGCAGTGGAGGTGACCATTCCTTCCTTCTGCAGCCCCTTGGGGAAGAGGCTACTGGTGCAGCGTGGTTGGGAGGACAAGAGGACAAAGAGCTGTGAGCTCGAGGTGAAGGTCGTATCTGATGAGAATTAGATTTATTAACATGAAGAGATTCGTTGACATGTTCCTTGTGGCTATCACTTCTTTGAGCAGGCCGAGAACCAGATCCACGTCTCTCCTCGGGCGGCATGCTTTTAGCGCCAGTGGGTGGCGTGTTTTCGATACTGGAGCTCTTAGGAGGCCCAGGAGCTACCCAGCGTCTGGTTCTAGCATCAGCTGCTGACTGAGAAGTATTTTCTTTGCGGGAGCTCTGACGAGGGGCTACGACTTCGTCTTTAACCTTACCGCGATCTGAAGGGACCTCTTGGAACCTCACTCGTGCTGGCCTTGTTCGTTTGATCTCCACTGGTTTTTGGCGGTCTCTATCGCTTGGAACAGCAGGAACAACTTTAATACCGCCCTTAGCTCTAGCAGTGCCTGCCGTGTGACTGTCATGTTCAGAAGAGAATTCACCACAGCCAAATGCCTTCATATGAAGCTTCAAATCCCTTTGTGTTTTCAATTCTTTACTGCAATGACAAACGTAAGGAGCCTGAATATTCCCAGTAATATTGCTATTTGGTCGTTCTGTTGAAACTGTATTTTCTTTCTTTTCCTCCAAGTATGCAAGGGGTTTAGGATCAACCAAGTCATTGAGGTTTTCCAGTTTAGTCAAATTCTGCTCGGACTCTTTGACAGGCACGGTTGTCACAGTTGACTGCAAGTTCTGCCTCCAGACTGTTGTAAGAAAAAAGGAACATGTTTCAATAAACAGATACCGCTTGATTTGATGTCAGTCCCTGCAATAAATTGAGTACACTCTTGGACATTTAACGCTTTATATAGGTAAGAATTAATCTAGGACAAGATTGGATGAATAAATGTAATCATGAGTAATAATGTTTCTGAAAACGTAGAACACCCGAAGGCGCACTGTAAACGTACTAAAGTACTTCTGAGATCAGAGCATCACTGACCCCCTCCTCTCTTCCCCCTTTCCACAGATGGCAGTCCAGGCTGACAGGAAAAAAAATCAGATCTCACTTCAGTTCAGTTGTAGAACTTCTACGTTAAGGTCAAGGTTACAACTAACATTATCCCACATTACTAAACTCGCACAAAATAGTCAAGGCAGAAAAATTCAACGAAAGATAACTGAAAAAAAGCTTAACCGAATGTATTCGTTTTTTCAAAAAAGATGCTTTCGACGGACTGTCTAGATTAGGTGTGTACAATTTCAGATTTCAGCAAAAACAAGAAGTTCATGTAAAATGTGTTTAATTTACACTGGTCAGATTTCAAAAGTCTGAACAGCCATAGTTTGGTTGACTGAGATAAGGGGTTTGTGAGATGTAGATATTGAAGTTTACATTTGACAGGTGAAAACACAAGATGTTCCTTGACTTTTTTGCTAGTTTATGTCAGAGCAATGCCACATTTTCATAAGGCTTATTACGTTATACTTAGGCAAATTTATTTCTTATTAAGTACGGCCAGTAAGATAAGATAGGATTAGATACGATAAAATACATCTCTATTGTCTAGATCCTGGCACATTGATTTGGTGTTTCACCACGTACACACACGTACAGATGCATGCACGCGCGCGCACACACTCACACACACACACACACACACACACACACACACACATACAAATATGCACATATATGCAGGCTTACAGTCACATGCATAATGTAAATGAACTGTAATATAAACAATATAAATAATAATATAAACTAAATTAGCTTTACCGCGACTATCAAAAAAAAAATTGTTTCATTGGTTCCAAACAACTGGTTTTGAGCAGAGACCGATAGAGGCATCAGTGACGTGACTCCAAGACTCGTGCATGCATCACGCCACACGTTTATAAACTATTTATTATAAAAGTTTGATTACACGTGCTCGTTTAGAAATGCTTGGCAGCATGTAAGATAACAGATACTGTTTAAAGAAAGTTTGCTGTTCATACCATTATCAGGAGCATCCAGACAATCCTGACTACGATACGCCTCCTGGTAATCTGTAAAAGACAAACAGACAAGAACACGAAGTAGTACACAATGATTATAGCGCAATGAACCATCAGATCAGAGTGCTAGTTGTTTGTGTTTAGTTTTTAGTTTTACAAAGAGTCATACGCATTTGCAACATGATGGGTCATATAAATGCCAAAGATGAGATGTGTTACAAGAGAGTAACCAACACAAAGAAGAAGGAGGAGCGAGAAGGATGATAAATGAAAGTGTTTAAGGATGATTCATAGACTTGAATTACATGCATACCATCCTAGAGCGGACACTGTCATGGACGCACGCCGCTCTTTGCTCTCTAAAAAACTTGTGGTGCGCACAATGGGTGAGCAAATGAAGAGCAAAACACGTGTTTTACTATTGTCGAGTGCGTACGGAACCTTTCCTTTTTTGGTTCCAAATCGATTCTGTAAACCTACTATTTTCCCTGGGTTTTGGATATGCCTAGTTTTCTCAAAGTGGTGGAAGCACTAGATCTAGATTATTTCTAAGTGAAGTAAAAAGTAAGCTTGTTCATCATTCTGTGCAGAACATAGGGGAAGAAGTCTTTAGCAAGTATGATTTATTCTCTCTTACAATTCCGTTTCAAGAAACAGCTTAGTATATCATCAACCTCCCACGATATAGGAACAAAAAGGTCATAGCCTTGTTAAAAATCACAGCTTTCCATTAAATAACAATCTCTATCAGTGGAAATTAATAAAGTCACCCTTATGTGAGAGGTGTAACTCTCATGAACTTGAAGATGAATCTCACTTCATTTTCTATTGTCCATATTTTATCCATCAAAGGAAACTGTTAATTCCTCCAAGCCTGACTCGGCCCAGTGACAAAGATTTGCAATGCTTGACCCATGATAAGAGATTTATGCACAACTTGTATTTTTTCATTATGGAAACTTTATTTAACAATTAATAAGTGATTTATATGATGCAATGTGGCCCAATGGCCTTATACACTGAATAAACCTACTTACATTACAAATCGGTTCAAATGGTGCGCTCTATAATGAACCGAAATTTCTTTAGAGTACAACGTCTTCGATATTATTATGGTACAATTTTATGGAACTCACAATACGACATCGTATGTGGTGGATAATAAACCTCAGGAAATATATAATATCAAACCACTTAAAAATAGTCGAGGACGAACCTTTCAAGATAAAGCCAAGTTGGAAATGAAACGAACAGGCAGAAAAATGATCTAAAAGAGCAACGTGTTGTTCTGACACTGCACTATGTCTAAAAAATGGTGAAATCTATGGGTTTGACACCCCTATCAACACTATTAGGCTATTTATGAGGCGGTCTGTGACTAAAGAGAGGTTAAGAAATAAGAAGACAGCAGCCACACCATTGGAACAAAGAGTTTACAAGACGTCAGTTGCCAATAATGTCCGATTAACTGAAGATCAAAGGCAAATTTGCGGCACACTGTCAACAACTATATATAAAAAAAGAAACACAAATTGTTGCCCGCCCTTAAAGTTTCAGATTAAGAAACAAATAATATTATATTGTCAGGAACAATTTTTTCAAACGTGAAAACAGCACATCTTTAAGGGTTGTGTGTGACAAGAATTCGCGTACTGCATGAGTTAATCTTGCTGAGGTCCAGTATGTACCTATCTTCTTCTTTTCCTCTATGTCTGTCTGTCTGTCTGTCTGTCTGTCTGTCTGTCTGTCTGTCTGTCTGTCTGTCTGTCTGTCTGTCTGTCTAGCTGGCTGGCTGGCTGGCTGTCAGTCGTTCTCTCTCGCTATCGCTCTCCCTCTCTTTCCCTAATTGTATGTAAATGTACTCCAAGCAGATTTAACATTTCGATTTTAGAACACAGACAAGCTTTTAGTAAGTATTTCATGGAACTTGCAACACAGACAGGACAATACCGTCATATAAGTGCCCAAGATTAGAGGTGTTGCCAAAGAATAACAAACACAAAAAAGAAAGAGGAGAGATGATGACGATAGATTTTTCATAGGATAGAAGGAGCAAACAACATAAACCACCCGCAAACACACTTTAAAATTGGCTAATGTCCATGATTACTTATCTTTTGAATAGCGTAATATGACATTTATTTGCTATGATCAAGTCAAACCACTTGGCGAGCATTGGTCGTTGCACGCGCATACACATACACACATTCGCGCATACACATACACATATTCGCGCACACACATTGTTTTGTTTGTTTCAGTAAGGTTTTACGGTGCTCGCAATTGCATACAGTCATATACAGTCATATGAGGCCAACGCACACACATTGCGTGCGTGCGTGCGTGCGTGCGTGCGTGCGTGTGTGTGTGTGTGTTTGTGTGTGTGCGTGTGTGTGTGTGTGTGTGTGTGTGTGTGTGAATGTTAAAAGAGAGAGGGAGTGAGAGACAGAAAGAGAGAAAGAAAGAAAGAGAGAGAGAGAGTGAGAGAGAGAGAGAGACAGACAGACAGACAGAGACAGACAGACAGAGAGACACACACACAGACAGACACACAGACAGACAAACAGACAGACAAAAAGACAGAAAGACTGAAACAGAGACAAAGACGGAGAGAGAAAGAAAGAAAGGGAGAGAGAGACAGAGAGAGAGAGAGAGAGAGAGAGAGAGAGAGAGAGAGAGAGAGAGAGAGAGGGAGAACAAGAGGCAGAAAGGGAAGGAAGTATACTCTCACCGTCCAATGTATCGGCTCTCCTTTCGTCGCAGTTTCGGTCTACCTCTGGCATTGAGTGGAGGTATAGAGCTTGAGCCTCAAGTTCTGAGAACAAAGGAAAAAAAAGCAACCAATAAAACACATTTCTGAAAAAGTTCGCTCTAAGCACAAAGTGGGCTATCCCGTAAAATGCTTTTTTGAGAAAATCGAAGGTAAAGTTTTTGCCCTTTCTTCAGTTTCTTTAAAAGACAAAGAGAGTTTTCTCTATAACCAAACAACTATAAACACTAATGAATCCAAACTTCTCCTACAGGTAAGGCAAGTCCCACTTTTGGTGTAGGTCAAGATTTCTGGAAACCCCCTAAATCTGGGTTAGCCTGTTTGTCCTTAAAAGCGATCAAAGGAAGTTGTTTTTTTTACGACGTATTTGCATTTGAAACCAAAGTCAATACGCACGAGTCAATAACAATAACCCTATGACATTTCCAGAAAGAACGGAAACCGGCTTCGAAATGAGCTCACCACTCAATAAATTTAGGTGTATTCTGATTAGCCAGTTTAAAACGATTAAAATTTGACACCTCTACGGATATCCAACCATTATTTTCGTGGAAGAATACAGAATCTTTCTCGGCAGGCAAAACAATCGACCAGTCATAATTAAGCGACTTCCTCGAGTTTCATAGGTTGCTGTGATGATATTCTAACCTCTCTTCCTTTCAGAAAACATTTTAATCGTGGGTGGTTCGCGGGTGCTTTATTGCGGTTTTCTCCTTCTTTCCTATCAAACACCGATCGTCCCTTTTTCGCCTCCTTCCTCTTTTATGCTTGTTGCTCTCTTGTAACACCATTAATCTTTTACATTTATCTGACCTAATTGTGTTGTGAGGGCCGTAAAACGCTTATTAAAACTTTAAAATTTTAAATCGTTGTAATTCTATATTGTCAGAAAAACAGTGTTGTGAGAGGGTGTGACCATATACTTGTTCTTTATACAAGTTTTCCACTATAATATTAAAGATTAGGTGGTATACTTCGACCCGATTATCATCAACTATAGTGCGGTCAAAAATTCGTGGCGCAACTTATTGCCAAATATTCCGTCAACTATTGAACAAAAAGTTTTCAACTTTTGCACAAAGACTTGTATCAATTTGTCTTAACGGTTACATTTCTTACACACCTATTAGTTTTATTCAAGAAAATTCCTTAATAAATGCTAATAAAAAATCCCAGTGGGTGGTGTCTTCAGATTTTAAAATCAAGGCTGTCATTTTTTAAATAAAAGCGACATTATGCTTATTGAACGCATGTTTTGAAAACCTTTAGTGAAAAAAGTGTACACTATAAAATCAATTTCCTGTAACAAGGTTTGTTACTAAAAAATGTCATTGGCGCGTTGAGATGTAGGCCATGTTATGCGTATGCAAACTGTGTGTTAGAAACGGGAAGTGCTTGGAACAATTCCATTTTCCGCGTGACGGAGACTCAATTCGTTTAAAAAGATTTATGAAGAAAAGTTTTTAATCTAACCTCAATTGTTGTTAGAAAACGCCTTGGGGAATGTCAAAGGCAAATATGTCAATTGGTTTCTTAAAGTTGAAATGGTGACCCTACATGAGGAAAAATGTAATGGAAATCTAGTGCTTAAAATATTTCTTGACTTTGCACCAACGCTCTCCGAGATAAGGCAAATGTGTATGTACGGTCGTATCTATATAACTCTCTATGTGACTTCAAGAATGTTTCCTTGTTTGTTTTTGTAGAGGTTTTACGGCACTCGCAACTGCATGAGGTCATATGAGCGCCAAGGGGTGGATGTCAACAGAGAAGTTCTTACAGGGAATCAGACTTACACTGTTCACCTCTCTACTTCAACAGTCTGCTTCGACTATCAAGGCACCCCGGAAATAGGGGGTCACAAGAGTGTGACAAACATACAAAAGAGGTAGAGGAAAATGATGATAGTACGGATAAGGAAACAAAAAGCAGCAGTTCCCTGTTGTAGTTCAGGCACAGTTATGAGCATGACACTGTCCGTTAAAACGAGAAATGTCCCCCCCCCCCCTTTTCCCCCTTTGGGAATGGCCTAAAGACACCTCAGTCAGTGGCACCGCCCTGGAGGGTAGAATGTTTCTGTATCAATTATTATCTCTATATAACTCTAAAGGTCTTGTAATTAAATTCCTGCATGTGATTGAATGATGCATCTGATGTGATATGTACATTTGTCAGCTTTACTTTTCATTTCATAATGACTTTTAACGAGAGTAGTGTATAATTCAAACTTTGCTGTATACCTGCATGTGTTTTTATGGTCTTGTAGAGCCAAGAAAAATCTCCCTCTGAGGCAATAAAGTATTATCTTATCTTTTATTTATTTTTTAAAGAAAGGAAGCATTTAATTTGGGAGAAAATATAATATAATAATAATCATAATCATAATAAATAATAATAATATTAATATAATAATAATTGTCCCAGACGAGCACTTTGGTTTAAAATGGCAATTAAACAATAATGGCAATACATAAATACATAATTATAAATACGTACATACATTCAAAAATACATACATAAATACACACACAAATACACAATATTACACAAATATGGAACAGTTAACAACCATGCTACTGTCGGTCGCCACTGAGCAGCGCCCTGTATTTTGAGCTAGGGTTGTCGTGTCTTGCTCAAGGACACACCCCAGTGATCACCCATCTGATCCCCGTGTCACCGACACTTGGTTGACATTACTTGAGGAGTCTAAACTCACTACTCTCTTATCCACTGGAGTCCCCAGATCATAATAAGAATGTAAGAAAAACATAATTTTGCGACAAACTTCCAAAAGGGGCATGCCGTAAGAACGATCGTAGGTTTAATCAACATCAGTAACATCGAGCGAGACATCAGCATGCCCATGCGTTAACAGAAAAACACACGTTGAATGTCCTTGCAACAGCAGAAACAATTGAAGGTGTTTTGTTTTTGTAAAGTGCTTTACGGCGTTCGCAACTGCATAAGATCATATGAGCACGCGGGACACACCTAATATTTTCAGTACGTAGGAAATTTTGAATTTTGCCCGGGTGGCGGCTGAAGCCTACTCTTATCGATTTTAGACCACCAAGGGATCTTTAACGTGCGCAACTTGCACACAGGAACTCCGAGATTTTTCGCCCTTGTCCGAGAAGGCTAGATGTAGATATTTCCTACCAGAAGATCAGGGGTGTGGCTGAAAGACTGCAGTAAGAAGAAGCGAAGGAGTAGCAGTAGAAAGGCTGCAGAAAGAATCAGGAGCCCAGAGGAAGGGGCAAAGGAGGTGAGGGGGTGGGGGCAGAAAGAGGAGACGAAAGCAGTCGACAGAACAATGCTAGAGAGCAGAAAATGAGGTGAAAGGAGACAAATTTAGAGAAGAAAATGTTTCGGTTGCTACCCGGATTCGTATCCGGGACCTTTTGAATGAGAGGCCAACAACTCTAGGTCACGAGAAACCCCATTGAAGGTGTAAAACATCACATTGAAATTAATGATAATAATAAAAAGAACAAAAACAAAATAAAAACAGAAAAACATACACACTTACTTTCAAACTTATCTTCGTCAATCAGTTTGACCAGTTCTCTTTGACCCTCGTCGTACAACGCTCGAAGGAACGTAGGGTACCAGTTCTTTCTCCTCTGAATTATGGAAAGCATGACGAAGGCTGCAGAGGAGCGTCCCGCGCGAGAAAACTCCGCAGTGATCTGTGAAAAAATACAAACAAACACATAAAATAGGGACATAATGTATTGGCATTTGATTTAACATGACGGAAATTGCAGGGGAGCAGTCGGTTCGGGAAAACTTGGCATGGATCAGTAAAAAATAAAACATAATAAAGCAAAAACAAACACAATGCCCCCCCCCCCCAATATTTTAATAACCTAAAAATCAGTGATTACCCCCCCCCCTCCCCCCCCACCCCATAATTTGTTTCAACAGGACGAAAACTGCAGAGGAGTGTCCTGTGCGAGATTGCTCGGCGTTAATCTTGATTGTCTTTAAGAAGAAAAAATAAACAATAAAAAAAACCGAAAACTGGGACTTGGTTTTTTTATGTTGATTTTTTTTCTCCATCTGACTCAACATGACGCAAATTGCAGAAGAGCGTTATATTGCGCTGGAATACTCGGCTTAGATATAGGTTTTTTTAAAAACCGAGGCATGTTTCTCCATTCGATTAAAGTTACGCCTTGCTTGCTAGAGTGGCCATTTATTTTCTAGTTTATCCTCCCCCC
>NW_004797743.1:55491-57368 GCF_000002075.1 Aplysia californica
CACCCTCCCCATCCCCACCCACGAAAACACACTGATCTTCAGATCATATCAAAAGGCGGGGCATTTAATGGTCTCCTACACGGAAATGGGTTCGACAGAGACGACATCGTCGACTGATTCAACGTTTGACTAAAAAAAAATTGAAACCAGCGTCTGAGATGTAGTGGCTTGGCGCTTCGTTGTTGCACTCAGGAAACTTGAGTTAGCTTTTCGAGTAGAAACAGAAGTAAAATTATCGAGAAAATAGACTCCAAAGTTTGGTGATTTCCAAAGCTCTAGTGTCCTTAGAAACTGCATATTTACAATTTTTGTGTGCCTTGGGTAAATATTTTTCCGTAAATTCTTCGCAAGGATCGTATTATGTTTTAAAAGGACATAAAACATGTCGAGCCCGAAACAAAAGAGTCGATAAAAATTGCCCAACAGGAGGAACAAAACGTCGAATTCTTCGATTTTGTTAGTTTGGCAAGCGCTTGATTTCACCACAATGCCATACATATTGTGTGATTTCAAAATTACCAAACAATGTCTCATAATAAGTCTCTTGGCCACGCTCCTTTAAGTTATGGAGAGGTGAAGCGCCTCCAAGTCTGTCATATTGTCCTAATTTTCAAATACAAGAAACAGGACAGGTGGTAGCCAACCATTCTTTTGGGCTTAGGCTTCGTGGATTCCCCCCCCCCGCGCGCTCCAATATGACGAAAGCAACCACCATAAAAACAGCAGTAATGACAACAGCAACAACAACAACAGTAAAACAAGCTCCAACGAACACTATTAGGTCACTAGGATTCGGGTACCTCCAAATTTAACCAATAGCTCCGATAGGACAAGTCAAATGAGTGTCAAGCACTAAAACCCCGTCAAAAAAATGACGTTTAAGAACAGCCTGGAGAAGATTCAAACCAGGGTCATCAGCTTACAAGGTCACCACGACGCCAGATGAGATACTAGTAAGCCCATAACAAAAACGACAACGAGAACAACAACATTAATAACAACAGTACAGGCAACTCGAATAAATTACGAATGACAGTAATATGATTCCAACCTGTTGCACATGGTAGTCTCTTAGCAACCCCTTCTCCAGCAGGATTTGGCTGAACCGCTTTGTTTCCAGCCTCGAGAGACAATGCTCTCGAAACACGCCAAGCTTCTCTGACCATTGCTCATGACCATCAATGACACTTGAGTTCTCATTGTCTAGGATCTCAAGCACAAGGTCTTGCTCTGTGAGAAAGGCCCAAATTAAAGTAAAAACTTAAATAAAGAGCAAAAGTAAATTTTAGCCTCCCCTCCCCCCTCCCATTTGAATCTTATACGGTGTGCCCACTACGAGGCCGATCGCCCGACTCGATCGCCTCAAACACAAACATGTTTGTTTTCAGTTTCAGGCGATCGAGTCGGGCGATCGGCCCGATCCAGCCGTAGTGGGCACCCCGTATTATTAATTGACCCGGTGCACACTACCAGGGTCTCGATTCTTCATGGAACCACGTTAGGTCGTGCTGCATTCAAGTCCATTTTAGCTACATGTAATATGGGAATGGGAGAGGGTGTCGACTTAAATTTCAGCAAACCCAGCTATCTAGCCTTGTACATGTATTCAGACAAGACGTGCAACTTAAGAGACAGTACCAGACACACTTTTCTAACAAATTAAGCTTTGTTGATCTTGGTTTGTTGTAGCATTAGCTTACCTCGTCTATGGACACTGCGTAAACTAAAACAAGTATTTAACGTAGAAACTACACAGGGTCAAGGTAGGTGTAATTATGGGTGAGTGGGTGGGCGTGCGTATGTGCGTGCGTATGTCCGTATGTGTTTGTATATGTGTACACGTTTGTGTGTGTGTGTGTGTGTGTGTGTGTGTGTGT
>NW_004797743.1:59425-62558 GCF_000002075.1 Aplysia californica
CGCGCCACCCTCGGCTCCTTATACCATAACCTCAGTTTATTTTCCAGCTTGCCACGACCGATGATCATGTGAAACATTATAATATCTAGAATCTAGAAGCATGTATCAGAAAGAAACTTCTATTTTTTTGGTAAATGGCAAATTACCCTTAGTATTAGTACCGGTACCGGGTTGGCTACCAAAATGTTTTGTGTATTTTAAAAACTTTAGTACATTGGTTTGTATATTTTAATGAAACTGGTTTTTCTTAAATGGGAAAAGTTGTTACAGTAACTAACTAAAATTACCAAAATTTGATGATCTCTTGTTATTCTATTCACTGTATGAGAAATAAAACAGATTTGTTCTTACTAGTACAGGGTTTAAGAGGTTGAATGTGCCACCCCCCCCCTTTAAAAAAAAAATCCTAATCCCCCACCCCCGTTTATTAATGTTGGACCACTTGTCCACACCCCCTTCTTTTATTCCTACCTCCCTTTTTTATTCGATACCTTAAGGTATAAGAAGTGGAAGCAGTTGACTACACTGGAAAATACACCGATAGGCGTGATGACAACATACGAGGCGAGCCAGGGACACTATATGCTTTGTCTTATGGCACCTGCAACACAATGAGGTCATATAAGTGCCGAAGATTAGAGGTTTTACAAGAGAGTAACAAACACAATAATGTCATATAAGTGCCGAAGATTAGAGGTTTTACAAGAGAGTAACAAACACAAAAAGGAAGGAGGGGAGACAGAGACGATAGATCTTTTACAGGAAAGAAGTAGCAAACCACACCAGAGCACCCGCCAACCACCCACACACTATATGCAAGAAAAACGTACTTGTTTCTCTCAGTGTCTGTCTGAAAACGCCATACCAAGTCTTCTCTTGCGAGGCACACAGCTTTCTCAGAAACTCTTCAGCTGCCTGTTCACTGCTTTTGTCGGTCGCTGTTTTCAGAATTTTCAGTCCGTCTGTTTTGTGGGATGTGAGAGTAAGTATGTATATATGTATTATATACACATTGTCGTATTAAATCCTTGCACTGCACACTCATGCAGCATACCAATTTAACCCTTTTTTTAGGCATACCGGTCTAAACCTGCCTTCCCGCTGTAAAGCCGTATTGAATTTTACCGGCCTGACACACCTGCCTTTCGTGTAGGCTTAGAAATAGAACATTAATCTCTAAAATTCGACCATGACGTCCTTGGTCTTTGTATGAGAAATTTCATTGAAATACGTCGGTCAGATAAAAAGCAATTGCAATTTCTTTGCTACATCCATTGAATCTCTGAAAAACGCTGAAATAATCCAGTTCTGGGAAGCCATTAGCTGGCCGCCAATATAGTTCTGCTGTGCTGACCTGCTGACCTGTTTATGGTGCTAGGAGGGTTAAAACAAAGGAAGTGTCTACGTACTCCCCGATTGGGGTCTACGTAGTCATGGTGTCTAGGTGGACCCCAAAATGTTGGATTGTGATTGGCTCGCTGAGTGAGCGGTAGTTTACATTGGTTGCAACAAAGATACTACACCCTACGGTAGGCTGTACTATCTTTGGTTACAAATGCAAGGCTACTGATCATCTCGGGCGGTGTGTCGATCTAGTGTTACTATAATTATTTATTTTAGCCCAAAGACAGAGTATTTAATGAATAAACGTATCTAGATCTAGAATCTAGATCTAATCTAGATTTAGATGTCTAGATCTAGATCTATCTAGATCTAGATCTAGAATCTAAATCTAGACCGAACTGCACACTCTTGGCTAGGTGCACAACAAAATCTAGATCTAGATCTAGATAGGTTTATCCATTAAATACTCTCTCTTTCTCTCTCTCTCTCTCTCTCTCTCTCTCTCTCTCTTGGCTAGGCCTAACACAAATTAATTATAGTAACACAAGATAGACATACTACCCGAGAGAATCAGTAAGTAGGCCTAGCAGCCTTGCATTGTAACCAATGTAAATTACCGCTCGCTCAGCGAGCCAATCACAATCCAACATTTTTGGGGTCCACCTAGACACCATGACTACGTAGACCCCAATCGGGGAGTACGTAGACACTTCCTAAAACAAAATAACTTCCACATCGTCTGGCACATCAAAAATGCGTCTATGATAAGAGTCGCCCGATATACAGTAATTCATAATCATCCTTTGTAAAATCCGAATTCGCAAAATATGGTGAAATCACAAACACAAAAAGTTTGTTTGCCTGTGTATTGGAGTGCATCAACTTTGGTGGAATGTACAATGGTACCTGAAATGTATTGCATATATAATGAACAGCATATTGTATCTCAACACTCAACTATGTTGTATTTAGGCAGCTTCAAACAGATTTTACAGAAAGAAAAGAAAAACAACGCAGTTACATAATACAACATGGAAATTGGATTTAACATAATCTAAATGTTCTCATAAGCATAGTATTTTTTAGGAGGCTTCGGTTTATAGTAGATCATGGATCCTTTTGTGCATGGACGGTGTTAGATTTAAGACATGATTGCCTGTCATTTCATACCAAATGTCACAGAATGTTTCAAAACAAAGCGTCTGCATTGGGAGCGAAGTCGTGTTTCTTCAGCTGTGGTATCATGAGGCGCGACTTCATATTTTCTATAGGATTTGTATCGGGGCAAATTTACTCATGGCCACTCCATTACTGGTATGTCTTGGTTTTCCAAGAACTGTCTTTTGGCAACGGCCCTATGAGAAGGTGGTTTGTCATGCATGAAGATGTGAGTTGAATGACACACATGTTGACATTAGTGTAAATATAAGTGAGGTTCAGGCACTTGCACGATGTAATCCTCCTCAAGGAGCTTCAGTTGTTTACCATGTTTTTAAAAAATTCCAACCAGATCGCCCGAGCGAAACCATGACAGATCTGAAGTCTCTGTTTCTCACTATAACATATTATTATGATTACGTCTAAAATCTAACCCAGTACCACTGGCTCATCCGCAAAATACAAAAATGTATATACACATTTTACAGTAAGTCCAAATTCTACGTGATAGTCATAACTTCACAGTTTTCTATTCTGTTTGAAATTACATTAATAAAACATCATTGTCCACTGTAAATAAACCAATTTCCATTCATTTGATAGGCATGTCAATTCCAGCAATGTTGATGCC
>NW_004797743.1:68541-77677 GCF_000002075.1 Aplysia californica
GCACGCACACTCTCAAAATGTATAACTATATAACTATATATACATATATAATACATTGTATATATGTATATTATATTTATATATAAAAAAGACAGGATAGGCCGAACCGTACGTACTGTGTCATCGTGTGCTTTGTCGTTTGTCGTAGCATTGTTTATACTGTATATTATTATACATTATGTACACCCCCGCCCCCTCCAGAGCTGGGCAATGAGTCGCTTCAGCAAAACCCGGATAATATTTTAGTGCACCTCTTCGGCTAAAAATATTATATGAACCGCTTCGGCAAATGGGTTAGAACCACTTTGACAAACGGGTTATTATCATTTCAACAAATGGGTGCACCCACTTCGGCAAACGGGTCAGGAAAGAGAGTTTAGAGTCTGAAATCGGATAATGTTTCATTAAAAATTATCCGGTTATCCTTTTGGATTATCCGGATTTTTACTAACCTCTATTGACTGTTGTCTTTGCGCTGAGTGAGCCTGTATCCTGCCTTAACAAACAGAGTTCGGTACAGATAAAGTGGAGAGATCAAATCTTTCGATTCATCCAAATGTCATCTGAAGTCGTTTCTGTTTTTGATGAATATTTGGAGTAATTTTCTTCCAGTCAGAACACAACGTTTTATGTTACGGTTGTACGTTGTACTGTATTGTAAAGTGCTAAGAGCCTGTGTACTTAAATCAGGGTTAATGGGCGGTATGTAAATGTCATTTATCAATATCATTAAATGATCACTGTGCATTCCCGAATCCACCCCTGTCTATTTTCGTCCCGTTATCAACACGCTATCCTAGGCCTATTGTACTATAGCTGTTGAAAACGAGGCGGGAAAGGAAAAAGAAAACACATTATTTAGTTTGGTCTTGCACATTGTTCATCGTGCCGAACTGAGCATCTGCTGTAGCCACAGAATTCTACACTCATAGAACGGCCACTGTACCATGTAACCTGTGAGGAATTGAAGAACGAAAACAAAGGCGTAGTGAGGACAAGATTTATCGTTTTCGGAAGTAACCCCATAGATTTTAAAACAAGAGCGGCTTTTACCAAGGAGTGAAAAGGGGAACATTTACTGCCTAGTTTGTAATTTTAAGTTTCAGAATTCACTGTGCAACCTGGAGATTGGAATTATGGTTTTAAATTGTTGTGTTTTTGAGTGCAACAACAGAAAAAGCAGACATAGCAGAGTAGTAAATATATGATCTGCAGAACTGTAAAAAAAAATTCGTAACGCAGATGGGATTGTTCACAGCACTTCCAGCTTCCCACACACATTTTGCATATGCATATGACCTACGTCATTTTTTAGTACCAAAACTTGTTACAAGAAATTGGTTTTACACTGAACATATTTTTTTCACTAGATCTAATTAATGTTCTCAAAACATGCGTTCAATAATTGGCTTTATGTCGCCAGCAGAAGTAGAAAAAAGGACGGACTTGCTTTTAAAAGAGATTTAACTCCAGCTGTAAACTTTTTAAAATCTGTAGAAACCATTGACTGGGTTTTTATTTATTAAAGAATTTTCTTTAAAGAAATTTCTAGAATAATATACATGTATGTGTACAAATGTAAAAAAAAAAATACTCATCTGTAGAGACGAATTGATGTAGATCTTAGTCATTGTGCAAAAGTAGGAGAATCTATATCTATGTTTGATAGTTCGGTAGCCTTGATATTTGATAATAAGTTGCGCCACAGATTTTTGGACCGCACTCTATAGTAGTAGACAAATCGTATTATTTTTATCCGAAACATTAGTTTCCGCATCCATGCACCTTTTTGGGCCTTTATAAGCACATGTACTTTAATTTTGTTACTTTCATAATTGTTTTTGAAAACATTTTCAATTCCTTTCACTTTCAGCTCCCACGCGCAGGCACATATTAAGATTACAATTTAAGATTCCAGATTGCAAGGCGCGCTATTATCAATTATTGAATTGTAACAAGACCTCAATTTGATCCGTAACCAGAGACCACTTATTTTTTTATACGTGTTCATGAATGTGTGTTTGTTTACTGTGTGCGGGGAATAAAAGTTAAAGATTCCAGATCTGACAATGTATTTATAAAGTAGCGTAATAGTGTTGGGTTAGCCAATGCCTTGCGATACGCGCTTTTATCAATTAATTGAATTGTAACAGGACTTCGATTTGATCTGTAACAAGAGATCACCTATTTTTTCTTATACGTGTTCAAACATTTGTGTTCGTTTACCGAGTGCAGGCATTAAAGATTAAAGATTCCAGATCTGACGAAAGTATCAAAATAGCATAGGCCTGGCCAATGCATTGCCAAGCGCGCTATTATCAATTATTGAATAGTTACAGGACTTCGATTTGATCCGTAACATGAGACCCCTTATTTTTTCTTATACGTGTTCATGGATGTGTGTTTGTTTATTGTGTGAGAGGATTACATGGGGACAAGCCCATCCCCTCGACATGTGATCTCAGGGTATGGGGATACATTTTTCTCAAAATGCACACAGCTCTGAAATCCTTGACCAGTGATCACTCGCCAGGGAACTCTTTCTGTTGTGACTGTAGACAAGTTTTTTCATTATCACATATGAATGAGCCTATCATTCAAGCATTAGAAACCACACTCTCAACACACAAAAAATGACTTTGAACATATATTCAGGAAACATGCCAGTTCCACTATTGTTTACTTTGTTTTGCATTATTGGTTTTTAGGTGTAAAACAATATTTGAGGCCATCTCAGCATTTTTGTATTTTTGGCAGCTTGTATAATATTAATAGGCCATGTGTTTTATGTGAAACCGACACATTCTCCAATCTCTTGTATTTGTTAGACTCGCACGTACTTTAAACAAAGCATGTTGTACACACTATATTTAATTAAGACGAATTCTTAAAGTAAGAAATAATACATTTCCTCAATATAAGCTCAATTTATTGATCTCTTTCTAGTAAATTGGAGAAAAGGCTTATATTGTTCTTTTTCTTTGCTGTAGATGACCTTATGTTTAATGACAAGTAATTGTAGTCAGAATGTTAGTGTCAGCGTCCCCTTTATCGTAGTACTAATCAAGACTATATCTAGATATTTGGCCAACAGAATTAATGTTCATAATTAGCCTATTGTTATTATCAAGTGTATGGCGAGTGTGAAGACCTAGTAGATCTAGATCTAGATTCCCATCCCATCATTTAAAAAACCCAACCAACAACACAAAAATATTGTAATATTGCCAATTATTACATATTGTTGGCAATAAAAAATGTACTATTTCACTATATTTCCTCTTCGAAGACAGTTTTAAAATACTGATGTAAGGTGTCTTCCAAGCCCTACCACTAGCATCAGCGTGCAGAGCAACGCGAAGCCTCGCTGTGCGGGCCAGCCAAAGCTGCCCTCACTATGCCGCCATGTTTTAGTTTCAATTCCTCACAGCGAATCAGCGATCGCGAAGAGAGGAGTTCCGCTTCTATGATTGTAGAATTCTGTGACTGTAGCATACCATACGGCGCCAGGTAAGCTTAGTATTATTTATTTATTTATTTTTGGTAGATATATCTGAGTGTTTTTACGGCGCTCACAACAGCCTAAGGTCATGAGTGCGCGGGACACATTAAACATTTTCAGATTAGTAGGAATTAGGAATTTTGCCCGGGTGACGGTCAAGGGATCTCTAACGTGCGCAACCTGCACACGGGACCCCTGAGATTTTTCGCCCTTACCCGAGAAGGCTAGCAGGTGTTAGAAATTACCTACCATAAGATCAGGGGTGTGACTGAAAGACAGCAGTGACAAGGAGCCAAAGAGTAGCAACAGAAAGGCTGCAGAAATAGTGAGGAGCCCAGAGGAGGGAGCAATTGGGAGGGAGGAGGGTACAGAAAATAGAGACAAAAGCAGACGACAGAATATGGTTAGAGAGCAGGAAATGAGGTGAAAGCAGAACATTTTTTTATAAGAAAATGTTCCGTTGCTGTCATGTTTCGAATCCGGGACCTATTGAATGAGAGGCAAACACTGTAACCTCTGGACCATGAGAGCCCCTGCACGGTATTCAACTGGCGATAGACCCCGTGAGGCGTTATAATATTACTTATGATCACGAGTTTTATCTTGCAGACGTCACTCGACCCATCTCTGGTGTAGACTTTCTCACTGCCCATAACCTTGCCACTGATCTCCGAGGCAAACGCCTGTTGTCTCGTGACAACATTCTCCCTGAATCCTGCAATATCAGAATATCTCTGGGTTATAATTAGAACACTGATTATGTATCTGGCTTAACACTATTACTGAGAACAATTATTGTTCATTGATATTATGCAAGTCACCGTGAGCCTGTTTGGGGGCGCAAATGTACTATTAGACCTATATTATTATGGGCAGATGTATGTAAAGGAGAGGATGATAGAGAGAGAGATAGAGTGTGTGTGTGTGTGCGTGTGTGCATGCGTGTGTGCACCCACGTACGTGCATGTGTATGAGTGTGTGCGCGCGCGCGCGCGTGTGTGTGTGTGTGTGTGTGTGTGTGTGTGTGTATGTGTGCGCGCGCGTGCGTGCGTGTGTGTGTGCGCATGTGTGAGCAGGAGGTGAAACACCAAACCAATGTGCCAGGATCTGGACAAAAAATATTTATTTTATCTCATCTGTTCTCCTCAGATAAACCAAAGCTCCCCAGATGCTTGAAGATTAAGGAATTCCTTATCAAAATGAGTATTCTAGACGGTTCCAGGAGTTCCATGAGAGCTATTTCACTGCAACTGATGGGGCATATGGACTCTACTTTCAAACAAAGATAACAATGTAATTCAATATCAATTAATTTATTTCAACTTTAGATGATCAGAACATTTGAATGACATATTATTAAGAATCATATTAAAAGCAGTCATTTGGAAAAAAAAGGTACTAAAGGCAAATTCTGTGACGTGTGTAGTTTCGGTAACTAATATTTTTCTGTCCCGTCAGTTACCGTGGAATGGCTCATGAGCTTTTTTCCCCCTTGCTCACAGCTATAGATTGACACCATCTGATTAGTGCATCGTGGTACTCGTGATATCAGCTTTAATAATCAACACCTGGTTATGATAATATTAGTTTTGTTTTTAGTACATTGTTGTGGGGCGGGGGCTCTCGTAGCCTAGAGGATAGGGTACAGTTGGCCTCTCATTCAAAGGTCCCGGGTTCGAGTCCGGGTAGCGACTGAAAAATGTTCTTCTCCTTTCCTGCTCTCTAGCAATGTTCTGTCGTCTGCTTTCGTCTCCTCTTTTTCTGCCCCCCCTCTGGGCTCTTAACTCTTTCTGCAGTCTTTCTACAGCAAACTTCTTGGAATCTTCTTACTGCTGTCTGTCAGCCACACCCCTGATCTTCTGGTAGGAAAGAATCTACACTTAGCCTTCTCGGACAATGGCTAAAAATCTCGGAGGGCCCGAGTGCAAGTTGTGCACGTTTAAGATCCCTTGGTGGTTTAAAATCGTTAAGAGTAGCCTTCGGCCGCCACCCGGGAAAAATTCAAAATTTCCTATCAACTGAAAAGGTTCACTGTGTCCCGCACGCTCATATGACCTTATGCAGTTGTGAGCGCAGTAAAAAAAACTTACAAAAAAAGCAATAACCAAAACATTGTTGTGATGCTGATGATGTTGCTTGTAATAATGAGGTTGTGAAAGCGTTACGGCATAGATGTTAAAAAAGGGACAGTACAATCCTTTATTAGAAGTAGAGAAGCCTAAAACAGTTTTGAGAAAGAAAACTAACAACTTTCAGAATAGTGTATCTTGAAGGTAATCTGAGTCCTAGTTCCCAGAGCTAATCCTCCTCTATTTCAAGAACTCCACAAAGACCCTATAGGTACCTTCTGTACTTCACATGTAGAAAGTTTACAGACAGAAGCAGACCAACCATCAGTAGAACTTCAAACAAAAATAAAACTCTCTTTGCCGTACACTTTGAAACTCAGTTTACTACCTTAAAAAGAAGCCTACAAATGTACCTTTACCTTTATAGAGTCCTAAAAGCTTCTCCTTAAGTAATAAAGTCAACCCTTTCGGAGTGAGAACCCAAAAACAATCTTAAAGACATTAACATTTCTGAAAATTCCAGAGACCTTTTCTATTATCTATTTGTGGTGGCCGAATTTTGCTATTCAACATGCTTTTTAATGGCAGCGTCGATCGACATGCATGCAGTTTTCGCCAAAAGATCCTTTAAAATATTCTCCAGATCACGACGCCCTTCGTTTTTTTCAGTTTTGAGTTTGAGACAGTTTTGCTGCAAAAAGTTAAATTTCTTTATTTCGCCGATCGCTTTTGTAGGTCCCTGTAATTTTAGAAAATCCGCCAGGTTTGTTTATTTCAAGTCGTACTTCCATTCGATACTGTCAAGCATTGTCGCGCAATACTGAGCACTATTTTAAGGGTGCGACCCATATAGATCTAGCCTCATGTTTTCTTTTTTTTCTACGAGTACTTTGCGCTAAATTCGACTGTGATCCTTTCGTTTGATGCCCAACATCGCTTTTTCTGGACTCCTTGTTCAAATTCATTTTCTTGCTACTGGGAAAAATCAGAACTGTAAAACCACGAAAGCAGAATAGAGAATCAATCTATGAGTCTATTATATATTTGGCAACTTGGAAACACACGTGTCACTTTTCTCTCAAGATTTATTGCTCCATTCCGGTAGAGTGTAAAAATAGTAGACCAATGATATTCAGTTGATGTTAATGCACCAATCATTCCTTTCATCGAACGGGGGCCCAGCTAGTTTTATATATTTCATTATACAGTATACAGTGGCGTCCAAAAGAAACTTGAAAATGTAATCCCCCATCACCGTTTTAAAGCTTCGTATTACCTACTCATACAGCATACCAAATTAAAGCTGCATCATCTGACACAGTAATAGTTCGTATATGTAAGTAGACGCCCGAGATATGGTCACTCACAATTGACCTTTAAGAAATCAGGCTTCTTAAATTTGTGCGAAATCAAAGAAAAGTAAAATTGTCTTCGCGCGCGTATTGAGGAGCATCAATATTGACAGAATGGACATATATTACATATTATCCAATGCATGGGGAATTTTGTTTTGCTATAAACAATACTCTATTTTGATACTTTCTCATGATAGTTTCAAACAGAACGGAAAATAGATCAGTCACAAATACCATGCAAAACTTGGACCTAACATTAAAAGTGCTCATTGTTATTTTACTTAAGCGTCACAGGTTTTGTGTAGTGCACGAACCCGTTGGGCATCAACTCCGTTCAATTTGGGGCATAATTATCCGTCGTTTCATCCCAAATGTAACAGAAAGTTGCAAAAAAAGGGTCTCGGGTCTGAAATGGGAGCAAAGTCCCTTTTCTTCAGCTGCAGTTCTTCACTCTTCACATACCTGTTGGATTCATATCGGGGTTACAGATTTACTGATGACCACTCCAGTGTTGATTTGATTCGGTTTTCCAAGAATAATCTAGTAGCATTAGTCATGTGAGAAAGTTATTTGCTATGCAAGGAGATGACTACTTGAATGACACCATGAAGAAAATAAGGGTAAGGCTTGACGTTCCAGCACTTGCACGATGTAGTCAACTAAACCAAGGCATCCAGTGATTCTCATGACGGCGGTTTTGTTCATTCCACAAAAGATCACCCAAAACCAGGCCAGTTTCGAGACGTCTGATCCTAACTGACAGATGATTATGTCCAAATTTAACTAACACAGTCAATGTTCGAAATAAGGCTTCGTGCTCGACACAAAACCATAAGCTCCTACACAAAAACAAAATTAAAACTAATTAGCACATGTTGTGTTAAGTCCAGGTTTTGTGTGATATTTGTAACTTCTCAATTCTCCAATCTGCTTGAAAATATCAGCAGAAGATGCTGTTCATTGCAGAGACAATAATATTCCCTTTTCATTTGATATTTAATACATGTTTATTCCACCAATGTTGATGCCCTTCCATATTCGCGCTAACTCACTTTTTGCGTGTCTCTGATTTCGTACAATTTTGCCAAGCCTGATTTTTTAAAGGTCAATTTTGACTGACCATGTCTCGGGCGTCTCTTAAACATAGATGGAATATTAATGTGTCAGATGATGCAGAATTTATTCAGCTTTAAATTGATATGCTGCATGAGCAGGTAATTATATTTTGAAGTTTCTTTTGGACGCCACTAATATACACATATATAAATTCATGCTATCTTATATTCAAGCTTTGATAGTGTCACAGGGATTTACAGTTTAGTTTTAGTTAGAATTTTACAGCACTTGCAACACAATAAGGTCATATAAGTGTCGAAGATTAAAGGTGTCACAAGAGTGTAACAAACACAATGAAGAAAGAGGACAGATAAGAACTATAGACGTTTGATAGGAAAGAAGGAGCAAACCACACTGGAGCTCCCATCAACCGCCAACCATGGATTTACAATAATTCGATCGGTTTTGTGAAAATACATGACGCAGTACACAGACACTAAGTCGAATTTATTTCTCCTCAATCTCTTGAGTTTCCTTCATGTTCAAAAAGCCTGAGGTCACACCTGGCTGATCACACCTTGTCAATCTGAGGGCATTCAAACAGCACGTCATGACAAGTTTCGGCTACACGGTAGGGTAGATACGATTTAGCCTTACATTATTTAAGAACGCCTGAGACCAGTGGTTCGTGCGTGTGTGTCACGAACGATAGCTGACTACCACTACCTCAGCATTGCAAGGTGCTATCTGATCAGTACCTAGTTTTGAGAAATTTGATGTTAAAAATGTTGAGTTTCACATGTCAAGCTTTTTCGAAAGTAATTCTTTCGATATCTCGATAACGACTCAGACAAATCGTGCGGTTTTGAAAGAGCAGATAGTACATAAAATATTATTTTTTGGTTTCTGATCTCATGGTCTTGGTAACTTAAAACGGCCAAAAATGTCAGATAGAACGTTGTACGACTGAGATAACCTAATGACTTCGCGTTCAAATCACACCACGCGTCTGTTCACGAGAGTGCCTTCCACCAATACGGACTTTTGAAAGAAAGTTCTTGTTTTTCTGTGGTAGATAAAGATTGAAAAGCGCTTAAAGAGCTTGCTGTTGAGCAGGAATATGTGTTATACAAATTCTATTTATTATTATTATT
>NW_004797743.1:79914-81601 GCF_000002075.1 Aplysia californica
AGCAGCAGTATAACTACTACTACAACTACTACTACAACTACTGCTAGGTTACTAAATACTACTACTACTACTACTACTACTACTACTACTACTACTAGCTTACTAAATACTACTACTACTACCACTACTACTACTACCACTACTACTACTACTACTACTACTACTACTACTACTACTACTACTCTAGCTTACTAAATACTACTACTACCACTACTACTACTACTACTACTGCTACTACTACTACTAGCTTACTAAATACTACTACTACTACTACTACTACTACTACTACTACGTCTACTAGCTTACTAAATACTACTACTACTACCACTAGTAGTAGTAGTAGTGGTAGAGTAGTAGTAGTAGTAGTAGTAGTAGTAGTAGTAGTAGTAGTAGTGGTAGTATTTAGTAAGCTAGTAGTAGTAGTAGTAGTAGTAGCAGCAGCAGTAGTAGTAGTAGTAGTAGTAGTAGTAGTAGTAGTAGTAGTAGTAGTAGTAGTAAGCTTCTTGTCGTAGTAGTAGTGGTGGTATGTAGCAGTTTGGATAGTGGTATTTGTAGTGGTTGTATGTTAGTGTTTGATATTGTTGTTGTAGTCGTAATTAATGAAGATGCTGTTGTTTTTGTTGTAAATATAGTAGTCCAACTTCACAGAGTTTTTTATCATCCCCTCACTGCGGCAAAAACATGAAGCAGGGCTAGGGCTACTTGTGTGGAAGAAAGTTCTCTAGTTAATATTATATTATAGATCTATTTATGCGCATTAAAGTAATCACAACCCACAAAAAGTTCCAGGTAATCATAGAATCTGAAAGGAATTCATTTTTAATGTATTATCTCTAAAAATGACCCAAATGACTTCAAAGATACTTTCTGTTCACGATTATAGCAAACGCCAGACGTATCTTCACCCCTATTAGATCTAGATCTAGTATTATATATCTAGATTTATAACACTTCTTGTGAGTTTAAGAAAAGAAAAAAAAACACGTAGAAAACAGGGGAGCATTTCGTCCAACCTACCCTTCGGAGGCACCCAGCGAAACTTTTTCACGAGGAATCCTGACAGGGTTCGTTGCACTGTGCCTTGTGTGTTGTATTCAGGAACAAAGACCGCGTAAGGGAACACAGGTCCCGACTTAACACACCGATAAACACAGGATGGAAAAATAGTTACTCCAAGGAGAAGAATGTAAGCACAACTTGATTCTTGACCTAGATCTAGATCTAGATTAGATTCTAGATATCTAGATCTAGATCTAGATGTAGGTCTAGAATCTAGACTTATTAAATCTAAAAAATCTAGATTTTTTAAGTTTCAGAATCGACGAAAATACAAATTAACGTTCTTGAAATCAGCAACCGGCCCACACGCTCAGTGAATAGCATAGTCTAACAAACCTACACAATAGGTCCTCTACACACCCTCACACACACACATTATTCGCTTGCGTCGCTAAGCAGAACAAATTATATCCTGAACTAGGCTTGGCTAAGGCTACGACGAGCTGGCTAGTGAAAACGGTGAGTCAGGAGAATTCCCTTGGCCTAGGCCTAAGAGGAAAAGGAAACTGAAAGTGAGAGTGAAAACAGGTGGAAGGCGTAGTTTGCGGAGCAGCCTTTCAACAAAGGCCCGTTCGGACATACATTCACACTACAAAAATGTTCCTGATTTATATATAAGTAGTCCACA
>NW_004797743.1:81849-83832 GCF_000002075.1 Aplysia californica
TATATAATATAAGGAATTTGTATATAATGTATATTGTCTATATTATAATTCTAGTTGGTGAAGCAATACTCAAGATCACAAAAGGGAAACTTTATTAATTCGGAAGAACAGTTTTTTAGTGGAAGAAAGCAACAGATTTAAAAGAGGATGAAAACCACCGCCGCCACCCCTTTCCCATTTTAAAGCTAAGAAAGTAACTAAAAGTGGATAACCCAGTGCCCAGTAAATGTTAAAACACACGGAAGAGCGAAGGCAGACAAAATCAAATGTTGAAAAGTATAACACCTTAAAAATTAAGAAAAAAAAAAAAGTAACAAAGTAAAAGAAGGATGGACAAATAAGTAGTGTCAACACACAGAGAAGAATCAAAATAATAATTACGTGCATTCTAAATTCAATGAAGTACCGAAAGAGGAATGAAAGGATGCTCAAATCATCATAAATATAGAAAGAGGAAATCTTTTAATGAGCAAAGGAGATACCTTAAACAGATGGCCGGCCAGAATACACACAGGAACTTTTCAAAGACAACAAAGGATAACAAACGGTAAGAATAAAAGAAAGAAATGGACCATCAACCCTGAACAGGGAAAAGCCACAGGGTCAGACAGTACCGCAGTACTGTTGAGGTGATTGTCACAGTCCCACTAGAAGAACACAGAAATTACAACAACAAAGTCTTAAATTTTATCTATGACAGCGGTGAGATTCCAACATATAATATGATGATGTTAGTTTTTATAGCTTTACTTATTAAAGTACCGGGTGCCACAGAGTGTCAGATAAGATAAGAGATTAGATAAGATAGTACTTTATTATCCCAGAGGGAAATTTTCCTTGGCTGTACAGGACCGTAAAAACACATGCAGGTATACATAAAAAAATTAAATCATATATATTACTCTCATTAAAATTCAATATGAAGGAGAAGTAAAGCTGACAAAAAGTACATTTACATCAAATTATGCATCATTCAACCACATGCAGGAATTTAAATACTAGACCTTTGGAGTTATATACAGATACATACTCTAAGAGCAACACACATCTATGCTCATTCTGACAAAAGCCTTATGCTAGATGGTAAAAAAAAAAGCCAGATAAGTGGAACAAAAAGGGCGCGAGTACAAATGGGAAGAATGAGAGTCGAAGACCACAGATAATATTATCGAAAACACAATTCGGTTTTGTTCCTGGCAAGGGCATCAGAAATGCTATTCACCTTAACAATGTTAAAGGAAACATGTATTAAAGCAAAGAAAGATAATGTATTTATGCTTCACTGATTATTCAAAGGCTTCGAAAAGGTTAGACATGATGAGTTATTCGAAGTATTATAGGAAGAGCTAGTCACAGACGGGAAAGATCTTAGAATGACCAAGAGCTTTCTTCTGGGACCAAAACGCTGCTGTAAGAATTGATTGTGAATAAAGCGACTATAAGTAGATAAGAAGAGGAGTGAGAAAATGTGTGTTGTGTCACCAGACCCTTTTAACATGTACAGTGAAACAATCCTTTGAAATATATAAGAATGTCTAGGTATCAAAGTGAAAGGCGAAAATAGTAATTTTAGATATGCCGATGACACAGTCTTAATACATGTAGCAGACTTCAATCGCATGTAGAAGCTATACAGTCGTAATTGAAAGTGAACATAAAAGGGTTATTGTTGAATGTGAAGAAAACAATGCATGGTAGTATAAAAGAAGAACAATTAGCTCTCACTCGCAAAATAGAAAGGAAAAGAGTCAGAGGTAGACCCAGATTAATCTACTTAGAGAGCTTAAACAGATGGTTGACAGGGAAAGATCAGGATAATGTTGCTTTTTTTTTTTTTAGAGCATCCGAGCAAATACCTGAATGGAGAACCATGATTGCCGATGCCTCTCGTAGATCTGGCACTTGAGAGGATACTGGGATGTTGAAAACACTTTGGTTTCAATTTACTAACTCTCTCTCTCTCTCTCTCTCTCTCTCTCTCTC
>NW_004797743.1:85741-89210 GCF_000002075.1 Aplysia californica
TATATATATGTATGCCGTGCAGTCCCGGCATTGAAAAGAATAGGACTGACGTGGTGCTAGCGTGTCCTAGGAGGCGACTTAATGGTGAAACCAGGTAGTGACTCCCAAAACAGAGTCATCCTCCCTCCAGGTCGGGGGTTGAGTCACGAGGCTGACAACCTCTCTCGTAAAAAGAACTTGTTTCAGAAACACATACTAGCAAAAACCATTATCTCTGCTGGGCTGGTCGTGGATTTTCTCCGAATGGAGAGTTTATGATGAGAGGCAGTGAAAGCCGAAAGGCAGCTGCTGGGCAAAAGCCTGTACCATCATCCAAGTCCAAGTCTCTCTGGATTGGATCGTGGAACGTAAGGACCCTTTATGAGGCTGGAAAAACTGCACAGGTCCTCCAAGAAATGCACCGATACTACCTACACGTACTGAGAATCAGCGAGACCCACTTGAACCGGTCTGGACAGAAGCGAATGAAAGAGGGGGAGCTTTTCATTTATTCAGGAAGTGACAGTGATGGACCACACAGAGAAGGAGTAGGGATGATCATATCCAAAACAGCACAAAAAACTTTCAAGGGCTGGGAAGCGAACGGTCCAAGAATCAGCATGGCCTCATTTGAAACTAAAAAAGAACACAAGGAAAGAGATGGTAGGAAGAAGGTAATAAACATGAACATCATACAAGTGTATGCCCCAACCAATGATGCAGAAGTGGAGAGTAAAGATGACTTCTACAACCGCCAGAGTGTGACCAACAAACTTCCAGGTAAGGACATCAACATTGTCATGGGAGACCTAAGTGCAAATGTAGGTTCTCTGTGAGGAAATCATGGGCAGACATGGAGTAGGAGAGGCAAGTGACAACGGAGAAAGATTCCAAAACTTCGGTGCATTCAACAACTTGGTTATTGGAGGAACAATCTTCTGTCATAAAAGAATTCATAAGGCTACTTGGATCTCCCCGGATTGAACAACCGAAAACCAGATTGATCATTTTTGCATTTCCCGAAAGTTTAGACGCTCACTGGAGGACGTCCGAGTCTTACGAGGAGCAGACGTCGCATCAGACCACTATTTGATCCTTGGAAAGATGAAACTGAAACTGAGAAGGTATACACAAATCACAACTGGAAGTCGCCAAAAGTATGAAGTGAGCCTTCTGAAAGACCCAGTAAAGAAGAAAGAATTCAAGTTGGAACTGAAGAACAGATTTCAAGCCCTTCAAGATCTGGATGACTGTGAAGTAAACGAACACTGGGACAAGCTATAAAGAGGCAATAGATGCAACTTGCCAGAGCATCCTAGGACCCAAAGCCAACACCAGGAATGAATGGATTTCTCAGGACTCTCTAGACAAAGTCAAAAGAAGAAGAGAGCTGAAGGCCCGAGTCAACAACAGCCGTACCCGAACTGAGAAACTCGCTGCACAACAAGAGTACACTGAAGTAAACCGGGAGGTAAAGAATTCCATCAAGAAGGACAAGAATAACTACCTGAATGGCCTGGCCGAAAAGGCAGAGAAAGCAGCAACAGACGGGCACTTGCGGATTGTACATCAGACAACAAGGACTCTTTCAGGTAGATTCAGCAAGCCCACTCTACAAGTGAAAGACAAAGAAGGAAAGACTATCTTCAACCCAGAGGGGCAACTGAACCGATGGAGAGAACACTTTGATCAACTATTGAACAGACCACCTCCAGAAAACCAACCAGAAATTCTTCCAGCCAGAAATGACCTCCCAATCGCCAAGGAACCGCCTTCGTGAGAGGAAATGGCTGCAGCTATAACATCACTGAAGTCCCACAAGGCAGCTGGTCCCGACCATATATCACCAGAAGCCCTTAAGGCAGATAAAGACACATCCGTGGAAATTTTCTATGCTCTATTCGAAAAGGTTTGGCAAGAAGAGGAAATACCATCAGACTGGAAGGAAGGCCACCTAATTAAGCTGCCAAAGAAAGGAGACCTCAGCAATTGTAACAACTACAGAGGCATAACGCTCCTGTCCATACCTGGGGAAGTCTTACACAGGATACTCCTGCAGAGAATCAAGCTGGCAACAGATGAGAAGCTCAGGGGAAATCAGGCAGGCTTCCACAAGAACCGATCATGTGTGGACCAGATCGCTTCCCTGTGCATCATTGTTGAGCAGTCACTTGAATGGAAATAACCACTAGTGGTCAACTTCATTGATTATGAAAAGGCATTTGACAGCGTGGACAGGGAAAGTCTGTGGAAACTCATGCAGCATTACGGAATACCTGAAAAAAAATCGTCAAGCTTGTGAAGACCACCTATGATGGAATCAATTGCCAAGTCTTCCACGAAGGACAACTCTCTGAACCATTCCAGGTACAGACTGGAGTGCGACAAGGATTCTTGCTCTCACCTTTTCTCTTCATACTGGCAATTGACTGGATCATGAAGGAAACCACCAGAGGCAAGCGAAATGGAATACAGTGGATCCCTTGGCAGCAGCTGGACGACTTGGACTTCGCCGATGACCTTGCACTGCTCTCTCACACGCATGCTCAGATGCAAGAAAAGACCAAAGAATTCAACAGCCTGTCAAGGAGTGTTGGCCTACGTATACATCCAGGCAAATCGAAAGTAGTGAAGCTAGGAAAAGTGTCAAGCCCTACTGGGACAGTGGAAGACAATCCACTAGAAGAAGTGGACTCCTTTACCTACCTTAGAAGTGTCATCGATAGTAGAGGTGGAACAGAGGCAGAGGTAAAAGCAAGAGCCGCCAAGGCTAGATCAACATTCAAGCAATTATCAAAAGTGTGGAAAGCAAACAACATATCACTGCGCACCAAGATTCGACTCTTTAGTTCCAATGTCAAGTCTGCGATCCTCTACGGCTGCGAAACTTGGAAGACAACAAAGACAGTGTTAAATGAAGTCCAGACTTTCATCAACAGATGTATGAGAAACATCCTAAGAATTAAGTGGCAGGATAGAATAAGAAATGAAGAGCAATGAAAAAGGACAGGACAAAAGGATATAGAAGTAGAAATAGGACAAAGAAAGTGGCGTTGGATGGGACACACCTTCGGAAAGCCCAGCGGAAACATCACAAGACAATCACTGCAATGGAACCCACAGGGAGCACGAGGCAGGGGTAGGCCACGAGAAACATGGAGGAGATGTGTGGAAAGGGGCATAAGAGAGATGAAGCTCATTTGGAACGCGCTAGGAAGGATGGCTCAGGATAGAGATAAATGGAAGGAGCTTGTATGTGGCCTATACCCTGCCAAATAAATATATAGATATATAAACGTACAGATATTATTATATGAAGCAATAGTAGAAATAAGACGTGCTTCACATAATAAAGCTTGCCCTTCTCTGTTACTTCAAAACCGTTCACTTAAAACGCTGGAGTTTTATGATGTTGTCATACTTGTGCATAATTGTTAACCTTTGTGCCAAACCCTGTTGTAATCATAATTTTTTAACTTGACATATAAGG
>NW_004797743.1:89310-91655 GCF_000002075.1 Aplysia californica
GGGGGGTACACACCCAAAGTCAAAATTCCACTCAGCTTCCTCAGCCTCTCCTACAACTATTTCATCACATAAGAACCCCCAAAAATCGTATTTTTCCCCATACCAGGCATGTTTGTCACCGCCATTTCCTCATAAAGTCAGTATTTTATTTTTCTGTATCGGCCGTTTTCTCAAAACGCGACTTTTCTCTATACGTTTTTGAATAACTCCACCATTTTTTATCCAATCTTCACGAAATTTTCACAGAATGAAGAGAAGATGTAATAGTAAAAATTTGAGTGTTGAATTTTTGATATATGGAATAGATTTTTGTTGGTGGTGTCTGGAATGTGAATTTTTATGGATTATTTTTGAAAACTTGAATGCCACCTATGGAAAAAAAATTCATAAATTAAAAAAAAATTCGTTTAGGAAAAAAACGACAGATAAATTTTTAGATCTAATGTTTGTGAACACGCATGCGAAAAAACATTCAATTTCCTTGAGCGATAAGTGCGGTATTCATTACGTAAGACATGTCAACGAAATCCAATATGGCTGCTGTATCCATGGAAAAGAAACTTTTTCTCAAATTTGATTGCGGATTTAAAGGCTCCGTACTATGCTTGTTATATGTGTGAAATTTGGTAAAATTCGGTGGAGGTAATAAGCGAGATAGCCTTCGGGTGTAGCCCCCCCCCCCCCCCCCCTCCCCCTTAAGAGAGATCAAATCTTTTGATTCATTTAATCATTAAAATGTCAGCTTAAGTTGTTTCTGTTTTTAGATTAATAAGATGAATATTTGTAGTACTTTTCTTTAGTCAGAACACAACGTTTTATGTTACTGTTGTACGTTGCACTGTATTGTAAAGTACTCAGAGCCTGTGTACTTTAATCGGGGTTGAGCGGTATAGAAATGTCATTTATTATTATTATTATTATTATTATTATTATTATTATTATTATTATTATTATTATTATTATTATTATTATTATTATTATTATTATGATTATGAAAGCAAGGAGGGATCGAAGTCATGAAAATTGTGTTTTTTGACAATACATGGATAAGTTTGTTTCGGTCAGGTTCCATTGGCACCGTTGCCGATGGTGAACAGCACGCATCAACAATTAAAGAACAATTAATTAAGACCTGCCTTTCGCATAGAAAATAACAACTTGGTATGCTGGAATCTGGTGTCATCTTCAACCAAGATAGGTACCTGTCCACAAATCCAGAGTAGTCTCTGAACTGGTATTTGCTAGAGCAGGCACCCTGTTCTCCAGATTTAGCCGCAAAAGTGACTTTTTTTTTCTTTTTCCAAAACTCTATGTAAAGCTTCACTTTCAGAGATTGAAGGGCGCATATGAAATTCAAAGAAGTGGCTAGAAAAAAATAGGGGCGGTGTGCAAAGGATTACAGTGGTTCATGTTTTAGAACCCCGAGTACATCGTATGAGAAAATGTAGGTCTTAATTTATTTTAATATTATGTTGAACTGATAACACGATCAAGTTCATTTTGAAATACTAACTGTTTTACTGAGCAGTAAAACGCAGGGAAACATTTATCACTACATGCATTGTACATTAGTCACATAATATACAGTGGAAACCATATATAACAGGCCCGGTAATAACAGGGATCCGGTAATAACAGGGGTTTTTTAAATCCCCGTTTTTTCCTACTCTTTGTCTCTATTAAAAGTTATCGGCAATAACAGGGCCTAATCGGAGCCCAACCGGTTATAGCAGGGACAAAGGCTCGTAAACAATGTGTAAAAAGTAAGAGAGAGAGAGAGAGAGAGAGAGAGAGAGAGAGAGAGAGAGAGAGAGAGAGAGAGAAAGAGAGAGAGAGTAACGCAGTGATGGAGCAAGCCCACGCAAGCCATACCACTGCAAGCACACACTGCGTGTGAAGCGAGAGAGGGCTGCTGTGTGCTTCAGACCTCGATCTAGCCCGAAACCTAGCAACACGCACGCGTAATGTGTCACCAACGCACATCAAGCGCTAGAGAAAATGCCTTTCAATTGACAAAAAATACGAAATAATCCAGGCTGTTGACAAAAAGCAAGCTCCACTGGCAGAGATTTGTCGTTAATTCGACATTCCACAAGGGTCGATTCACACCATTATCAAGGATACAGCGAAGAGAGAGGCAGCATACTTTCCAAAGGCAAGTTCGCTCTGGATCGAAAGATGAGACTACCCGATGCAGATGCTGTGGACCAAGCTCTTCTGATGTGAGGCAAGGAGAAAGTTAGTGCCAGACCCCTGTTCGTGGGTACTTGTGGCAAGGGAAACTACCCATGAATAAGTACAGCTGGATTAGTCCACAGTAAATGCTTACTTTCCTTGCATTTCTG
>NW_004797743.1:91755-95187 GCF_000002075.1 Aplysia californica
TAGTCCACAGTAAATGCTTACTTTCCTTGCATTTCTGATTTAACAGGGATCGGATATAACAGGACATTTTCTCTACTCCCACCATCCCTGTTATATCAGGTTTCCACTGTACGTTCTTGTATGTTATGGTCCGTCTGCGGGTGCGTGCGCGCGCGCGTGTGCGTGCGTTTGTGTATGTGTGTGTGTGTGTGTGTGTGTATATGTGCGTGTGTGTATGCGTATGAGTGCGTGTGTGTCAGTGTGGGAGTGTATGTGTGTGTGAGTGTGTGTTTGTGTGTTTGTGCATGTGTGTGAGTGTGTGTGTGTGTTTGTGTGTGTGTTCAGAGAGAGAAAGATAACCGGCATCTCTGTTGTAGCGGTTGCGCACGCAGGAGACTCAAGTTCTATTTCCTAGTAGTAGGGTTAATGTCAATCGGGAATCCCGTCTTTCGACAATAATGTTGCATCCCTTTCAGCCTGAGTTTGACCTGACAGGCAGAGTCGGAAGTCCGCCTCCTAAATGATATACATTGTTTTGATGAAGACCTGAAAAACCTACATTAAATAAAAACTGCCAGGTTTGGTCCTGACAGGCAATCTTAACTAAAGCAACAAGCATCTTTACCTATCTTTTGGGTATTAGTAACTGTTTTAACTCCTCTTTCAACAGTTCATGGTTATGTAAAGAAGTGGGATTTCCAACTTTAACGTTAGTGTCCAACGGGAACGAGCAAATTTGGTCCCTGAAAACGTCGAATTGAAGATTTGAATCCGGATCACCAGCACCATAGTTCAGCACGATACAAATACAGGTTATGACATACCGCAACTGCGTATGGTCATTTAAGCGCACGGAACACATTAAACATTTTTAGTTTTGGTAGCAATTTATTTTGAATTTTGCCACAGGGATCGCCGAAGCCTACTCTGATCTATTTTAGACCACCAAGGGATCTTTAACGTGCGCAACTTGCACACGGGACATCCGAGATTTTTCGCCCTTGTCGAAGAAGGCTAGGTGTAGATCTTTCCTACCAGAAGGTCTGGGGTGTGGCTGAAAGGCAGCAGTAAGAAGAAGCCAAGGAGTAGCAGTTGAAAGACTGCAGAAAGAATCAGGAGCCCAGGGGAGGGGGCAAAAGAGGTGAGGGGGTGGGGGCAGAAAGTGGAGACGAAAGCAGACGACAGAACATTTCTAGAGAGCAGGACAGGAGGTGAAAGGAGACAATTTTAGAGAAGAAAAATGTTCTGTCGGTTCCCGGATCCTAACCCGGAACCTTTGAATGAGAGGCGAACACCTTAACCTCTAGGCCAAGAGAGCCCCCATACAGGTTATGACATAAAACTTCGGGACTTTTTGTGTGTGTTTTACGGTGCTCACAATTGCGTGTGGTCATATGAGCCCGCTGGACACATTAAACATTTTCAGTTTTGGTGGAAATTTATTTTGAATTTTGCACCGGTGACGGTCAAAGCCTTCTCTTTTCGATTTTGACCCAGTAACGAATCTATGACGTGCGCAACTTGCACCCAGGACCTTCGAGATTTTTTCGCCCTTGTCAAAGAAGGCTAAGTGTAGATGTTGCCTACCATAAGGTCAGAGGTGTGGCTGAAATACAGCAGAAAGAATGAGCCAAGGAGTAGCAGTATTAAGCAGTAGGAGCCCAGACGACTGAGCAAAGGAGGTGAGGGTAGAAAGTGAAGACGAAAGCCGACGACAGAACATTGTTAGAGAGCAGAAGAGGAGGTGAAAGGAGAACATTTTAGAGAAAAAAATGTTCCGTTTATGTCCGGATTCGAACCCATGACCTATTGAATAAGAGACGAACACAGTAGCCTCTCGACCACGATTTAAGTTGTGTTAGTGGTAGTGTAAAAAAAAAAGTAACAAACTATAGTATTTTATTAATTAAATGAAGAGAACGTATGCATTGCCTCTACTTGGAGAGGGGATATCGTAATCTGAATGTTACGGTGTTCACCTGTCATTCAATAGTTCCCAGATTCGAAGCCCGACCAGTGGCGGTGGGTGGACCAAAATTTGGGTGGGGCTTAGGTTGCTTCCAGTTCTTTACCACCAAATAGCAAGAAATAAGAATTGAACTGTGATTATTTTTCTATACTCACGGTGAGCAACGGCAGTTTGAAAACCACTCAAACGAAAATAGTTGCCTTTGTTTTCCATCTCTTTGTTCTTACTTACATTCTTGTTGATGGTGGGGACGAAGCCGATTCACCTCCAAATTTCCTCTAAATAGTTTTCGTGAGATGAAAAAGTTGCTTTACAAGTAGTTCGACCTGATTTATAACTGTTAAATCTCAGCGGCACAAGCACAAACGTGCACACACAGCACTTCAAACATAATACTTCTATGAGCTGGATTAGGCCATTTAGTCTAGAAAGTTGAACGCATCCAACAAAGAACCAATCTGTGTCAGTGGGGGGAAAGTGTGTCGTAAACTTTCACCCCATTGTCAGGGCAAGGAGAGCGTGAGCCCTCGGTACAGTGTTATTTTTTCCAGGCTTTCTACCTTTTTACGAGAAGAGTTTCATTAAGAATGGGCTGTGGGAAAAGGGCTCATCTTTGCGGAGCCCTAAAACATTTGATTGGCTGCTGGGTTACTGTAGTTGTAAGCGGTGACAACAGTGATTGGATAAGCGAGCAAGCCGCCAAGTTGGTCACTCTGTGTTCATTGCGTGCAGTTATAACAGTTTCAACTGCCTGTTTCATATGGAGAATCTTTCATTTACTTTGGGATAGAGTTGGGAGTGGTGGTTGGGGAGGGGGTAGGGGCTCAAGCCCGTGAGCCCTTCACTACCCACCGCCACTGAGCCCGACAGTGACCCCTCCTGCTATCTTACCATGTTCTGTCGTCTGCTTTCGTTTCCAGTTTTGCCTCCTCCCCCTACTTTTTTGCTCCCTCCTCTGGACTCCTGACTCTTTCTGCAGCCTTTCTACTGCTTCTCCTTGGCTCCTTCTTACTGCTGTCTTTCAGCCAAACCCCTGATCTTATGGCAGTCTAGTGCGGGTAAGATCTAACACACCTTGCCTTCTCGAATAAGTGCGGAAAATCTCGGAGGTCCAGTGAGCAAAGTGCGCACGTCAAAGATCGCTTGGTGGTTCAAAATCGATAAAAGCAGACCTCGGCCGTCACAGGGGCAAAACAGGGTTGTCAAGTTGCCAGACTAGACAAAGGACAGATTTCAATTGCGAAAAGGCCAAACAAAAGGCCAAATTTATAGTATACTATATAATGGTATTTTTTAAAAACAAAATGCAGCGAGAGAGAGAGAGAGAGAGATAGAGAGAGAGAGAGAGAGAGAGAGAGAGAGAGAGAGAGAGAGAGAGAGAGAGAGAGAGACAGACAGAACTTCATTATATTATGTTTACTCACTTTAATCAATCAGTTCCATTAATTGTGCGGTTTCGACATCACCGGCTTCGTGGGTTTCGT
>NW_004797743.1:95287-97951 GCF_000002075.1 Aplysia californica
AGTATACTATATAATGGTATTTTTTAAAAACAAAACACAGACAGACAGACAGACAGACAGACAGGCAGACAGATAGACAGACAGACAGACAGACAGAGACAGAGAGAGATAGAGAGGGGGAGAGAGAGAAGTTAATTATATTATGTTTACTCACTTTAATCAATCAGTTCCATTAATTGTGCGGTTTCGACATCACCGGCTTCGTGGGTTTCGTCTGTCTGGTAAACGTTGGCGTTTGTGAATTTATTGAACATAACACAACAAACACACACTGCACTGTCTGTACGCACAACGAGCAACGATAACGAATGACGAATTAAGGAATCAATTTGAAGAAATGTGCGCGAAATCGCCCAAGCGAAGTTTCTCCGCTCCCAGTTTTAGGTCTAGATCTAGTATCAGTTCCAGTTTCAAAACAAGTCCGTGTGCTGGAGGGTTTCCATTTTCTCTCCTTTCTGTATTATTATTATTATTATTATTATTATTGTTGTTGTTGCTGTAGTATAAGAATGTCTAAAACGTGTATAAAAAGGCTAAGATAGGAATTAAAAGGCCAAAAATGCACTAACAGGCCAAAAGGCCAAGCGTTCTTAGAAAAGGCCCAGGACATTTATAAAAGGCCAAAATTGTGGAATCTGGCCTCGAAAAGGCCAACCTGGCAACCCTGGGGCAAAATTCAAAATTAATTCCTACCAAAACTAAAAATGTTTAATGTGTCCCGCACGCTCATATTTGCGAGCGCCGTAAAACACTTACCAAAAACAAAACAACTATTGGAGAGCTAGTTTTGTGCCAGGTGTACAAATTGTCGCCGTTGTTGTTGCATGTCAGCATTTCTTTAAAAAATAGAAAACAAATTTTAAAAAGAGGTCAGGGGATTCATCATTGAACGCAGGAGACCCGAGTTTGATTCACTTGTGTTGAGTAAATCGCATTGATTATCTCGTTCTTTCTCCTGCGGGATGTTGTATTCCTTTCAGCCCACCTTGGTTCTGACATACAAGACGTAGGAAATCTGCCTCCTAACTTAAACAATGTATTTCAAATTGTGTTGATGGTGGTGTAAAAACAACCGAAGGCACCTACATTAAAGACAACTAAATAACTATAAAGATCCCAAGGAGTGGTACAAACATAATAGTATTCCTATCGGAACAAGTTTACAACAAGCTTTACGTGTAGTTGAGGTCTACCTTTTTAAAATAAGTTAAAATGAATTTTTCTGGGACTGTATTGTGCTAATGTCAAGTCACATACTGATTGCATGTCATTTTACGCTTTACATTTCAAATAATATCTTCAGTAATTTACAAAATCTCAGAGCACCACTCTCACCCCCCCCCCCCCAAAAAAAAAAGCCGTACGTGAACATGGTACAATCAAGCGCACGTCAAGATAGTGCAACAGAAGAGTTAGACATTTTTTTGCCTGTTAGGCAATTGTAATCAGTATTTCTTTTCTGCTCAACCCCCTGTACATTACCCATTTTAAAACACACTTCTTTGTGGATTTTACTTTTTTAAAAATTGATCAGGTCTGAAACCAGGTGAACTCCCACCTCTTTCAATCGCAAATACCTCGACTGCTTCTCAAAATAGATGGGCATTTTTTAAAGCAAAAAGCAAGACTAGTACAGGCTTTAAGATTACACTCATATTATGCCCAAAAATTGATGAGTACCTGTTTCCACTCTGTTGTGACACGAATATTCTGTTTCGGTTTTACTACGAGTTTAGCGAAAATCTAAAATCAAAAGATCAAGACGAAGTAAAGTACATGTATTGTGATTAGAGTAAAAACAGGATAAACGATAGAGGAGGGAGGGAAGACAGAAATAATATTCAACAGTAAACGTTACTTCGATTGTCTGTTACACAGGAGCAAACTCTGTACGATCATGATTTTATCTGCCGATACTTATTGCTGTTCATCCACTCTCGCAAATAACTTGACGCCAATACGTCACTACCTCAGAATTACAAACGTTTAATCTTCTCAGTAACTAGTTTTGAGAAATGTGACGTTAAAAATATTGAATCTCACAACATGTCAAACTTTTTCGAATGCAATTCTTCAAATATCTTGATAACAATTCCGTATAACCATACGATTTTGATAGGGCAGATAGAATATTTGGGTTTTTACCCCATGGTCTTGATCTTAGTAGTAACTCTAAACGGCCAGAAATGTCAGATAGAGCTTAACAATTTCAGCAAGCGACGCGTCAGCCTCTGGAAAAGACCGCCCCCTCCACCTGCTGTCCCCTTAAGCGACCCGTTATTGCCTTTCTACATGTCCGAGGAACGCTGTCACAAAAATTCGCCGTTTGTGGTCAAGAGACGCCTTTATCTTGATGTTGTGGGCCATCCAAATACTGCTGTGTGGGCGCTTGTTGGCTGGACATTACATGGTTGATTGACGGCTAGACAAAGTGTGAATGGGTGGGTCTGGATTGGTAAGCTCAGATAAGAGGAGGAATTCTGGCCGAGGCTGATTATTTGTGTGTGATGATATCTTGCTAGATTTTGATGGTTTGCTGAATAATTGTCAGATGGGGTGAAGATCATCGAGTGGTTAGGAAAGGTGCCTATTTACTGGGTGGAATTTGGAATTTACATTTATGCTCCCGCTCCTTCATGTATGTGTGTGTGCGTGTGTGTGTGT
>NW_004797743.1:98209-99514 GCF_000002075.1 Aplysia californica
CCTAGGACACAATTCTTAGCCTAAGAAAGAGTGAGAGAGAGAGAGAGAGAGAGAGAGAGAGAGAGAGAGAGAGAGAGAGAGAGAGAGAACACACACACACACACACACACACACACACACACACACACACACACACACACACACACACACACACACACACACACACATAGAGAGACCGATAGAGAGAGACAGGCAGACAGACAGAGAAACATAGACAGGGACAGACAGACAGACAGACAGACAGACAGACAGACAGACAGACAGACAGACAGACAGACAAGAGCAGAAGCACTAGCTCAATACCGTACGTGCATTGCGTTAGAGAGGGCAACATGCTAGAAAGAAGCGGCGCAATGTTACGACTAACTCAATATTTTTAAAATATCCCTAAATAAAGCTATTAGTATAACCGTCTTTCCAAGAAAATCCACACCACTTCGTAACAGTTCACTGGGTCAACGGCTTATTAATTCAAAGTACTACTTCAGGTCAACCGCCAAACATACAATATTTCGGCATACTGAGACCCGTACCGAAACTGTTCGAACATTACGTCTTTTCTGAATGTCAAGTGCATGCACCATGTACCTGTTTGCGGCTTGAAGAAATATTATGAGAGGTTAATTGATTACCTTATAAAAGCAACAGAAATGTGGTTTCTTAGGAGACTGCTAAGAATATCGTTGAAGGAAATGAAATCAAATGAGGTAGCGCTTGGTGAAGCCCACACGGGACGCTCACTGTTAAAAACAATCAGGAAACGACAAATTACATTGTATGCAGTTATAGGGACACCTGAACAGACATAAAGGTCTTGAACATCTAGCTCTCACTGGTAAAATTGAAGGCAAACGAAGCAGCGGTAGACACAGAGCAGCCTACTAAGGGAACCTAAACAAATGGGTAACGGAGGAAGATCAGGGAAACGTAGCTTTTTTAAGAGCATCCGAGCAAAGGAGTGAATGGAGAGCTTTTTTTTCTTTCTTTTTGGTAAGTGTTTACTGCGCTCGCAACTGCATAAGGTCATATGAGTGCGCTGGACACACCTAATACTTTTAGATGGTAGGAAATTTATTTTGAATTTTGCCCGGGTGGCGGCCGAAGTCTAGTCTTATCGATTTTAGACCACCAAGGGATCTTTAACGTGCGCAACTTGGGGACTCCGAGATTTTTCACCCTTGTCCGAGAAGGCTAGGTGTAGATCTTTCCTACCAGAAGATCATGGGTGTGACAGAAAGACAGCTGTAAGAAGGTGTCAAGGAGTAGCAGTAGAAAGGCTGCAGAAAGAGTCAGGAGCCCAGAGGG
>NW_004797743.1:101249-103037 GCF_000002075.1 Aplysia californica
TCTCTCTCTCTCTCTCTCTCTCTCTCTGTGTGTGTGTGTGTGTGTGTGTGTGTGTGTGTGTGTGTGTGTGTCTTAGTAGGCTTATCGGCTTTTGAGAACTGTTATGGTTGAATCATTAACTCACTCTATCATTAATATCCTGAACACATTCTCTTCCTTATTTTCCTCATACTCACTTTCTTCCACTACGTCGTATTTTCCCCGTCACCCTCTCCTTACACACTTTTATCGTTCGAAAGCTGGCTTAAACTTTCAGCTGGATAATATTTCCCTTTCAAACGGTGTATAGAACTTTATAATAGGAAACTCTTAACAATTTTGAAAACTGCACACGATAAAGCGAGACAAAGTTGACAAATGAGACAACTTTCCAAGGACCTGGATCGTAGACTTACTGAACTTCAAGGGGAAGGTCCGTAAAGATTGTTTATATCGTGCCCATACGAACAGATCACTTGGTTTTGTGTGAATTGTCACCTGTCGTAATTTAGCTGGTTTCATTCAAAATAGCTATATGTTGGCCTCTTTCAAATTAGCCAACATACTACATTCTAAATTTCAGTGTCCGTGTTTTACTGAAAAACGTTATATTCAGTTTAGGGCAAGATTTAAAGCATGTTATTATGGTGAATGTAGGCTTTCTATAAGTTATTGTGCTTGCTATAGGCCAACACGTCAGAAGAAAGACAAAATCATCATCAATGCCCACAATCCTTTTGCAGGGCATAGGCCACAGAAACGCGATTTTCATTCTTCAATCATTTTTGTCTTGGGCAAGCTTTCCTGACTGACCCCAGCTGTGTCCTGTCTTCAAACATAATATTATCCATTTTCTCGCAATATTTCAACGTCTCCTGTGACATACCCCTACTTCTTGTTCTCCAAGGATTCTGCTGTAGTGATTAGATGTCAAATACTTAAAGTAGATTTTAACACCCCCCCCCCCCAAAGTACGCCTCCACAATTCTTCAAATAAGTTCAAAGTGTTCTGTGGTGCATGTCGTAATGGTGACTCAATTGTAAACATACAGTGGGGCTCTCGTGGACTAGGGGTCGCCTTTCATTGAACAGGTCCTGGGTTCGAATCCGGATTGCGATGGAAATTTTTCTTCTCTAGAAATTTCTTTTTTCACATCCTTTCCTGCTCTTTAACAATGTTCTGTCGTCTGCTTTCGTCTCTACTTTCTGCCAGCACCCCAGCACCTCCTTTGCCCCCTCGTCTGGGCTCCTGACTCTTTCTGCAGCCTTTCAACTGCTTCTAAATGGCTCCTTCTTACTGCTGTCTTTAGCCACACCCCTGATCTTATGGGAAGTAAGATCTACACATAGCCTTCTTCGACTTCAGTGCGAAAAATCTCGGGGGTCCCGTGTGTAAGTTGCGTTACACATTCGGGATATCTGAGTCGCCGTGACGTCATACGCAAAGACAATTTAAACTTATTTTTAGAATTGGAGGTCGAAATTTACTTTCACCTGGTTGCTATCATTGAGGAAAGTGACGCATAAATACAAGCACACAAGCAAACGACTTCATGGACATACGTATACAATGTATGCACACTTATACTTCTTTTTGTTGTAATAAATAAAAGCGCATACAAAGACAAACACGAGCTGGCGCACACATACGCATACACAAAGACACTTTCGGGTACACACAAACACTCAAGTACATTCACTTTACCATAATCTGACACAAAAATAGCACACACTACTCGAAGGGCATATTATTATTATACACATCTTTCACCTTTTTTTTCTGACACCCACCCCCCACCCCCCCACCCC
>NW_004797743.1:104507-106634 GCF_000002075.1 Aplysia californica
ACACACACACACACACACACACAGACACACACACATGTACACGTACGCATGCACACACACACACGCGTGCAAAGTCAAGATTCGGCCCATGATTATGGAATTTCAGTTGTAGGTATTCTTAGCTTCCTCAGCCTCTCCTACAACTATTTCATCGCATAAGAACCCCAAAAAACCGTATTTTTCCCCATACCGGGCATGTTTGTCACCGCCATTTTCTCATAAAGTCAATATTTTATTTTTCTTTATCGGCCGTTTTCTCAAAATGCGACTTTTCTCTATACTTTTTTGAATAACTCCACCATTATTCATCCAATCTTTATGAAATTTTCACAGAATAAAGACAAGATGTAATACTAAATATTTGTCTGTTGAACTTTTGACATATGGAGTAGATTTTTGTTGGTGGTGGATTTTCACGGATTTTTTGCAAACTTGAATGCTACCTCAGGAAAAAATTCATTAAAAATTTTCTAATTCGTTTAGGAAAAAAACAACAGAAACATTTTTTAATCTAATGTTTGTGAACACGCATGCTAAAAAACAATCAATTTAAATAAGCGACAAGTGCGGTATTCATTACGTAAGACATGTCAACAAAAACCAATATGGCCGCCGTATCCATGGAAACTAACTTTTTTCTCAAATTTGATTGCGGATTTTAAAACTCTTTACTATGCTTGTTATATGTGTGAAATATGGTAAAATTTGGTCCTGTAATAAGCGGGATAGCCTTCGGGTGTAGCCCCCCCCCCCCCTCCTTACTGAGCCTATGCGGACGTAAAACACCTACATTAGAAAAGTATAAATTCTGATCAATTATGAACATTTTTTTCCGCAGGTAGAACTCCATTTTCCCCTTTTTCTATTCAATAAAAATTTGTTCACTATTGATTTACCTTTTTTTTTTTTTTAATTCAATGTAATTCTATAAAAACCCGTATTTGTTACGTTGCAGTAATGTGCTATAAGTGTTTAATCGATCTGGTACAACGATTTCTTTTTTACCACACGAGTATACTCCATTTCAAAATTTATGATCCATTAATAGACAACATAGCAAGACTAAATCATGTAAAACTGAAAATATAAGAGGTAGGGCTTTTTCAAAAGCTGGCCGCTCTACTAGTATGGACGCCCCTAGATCTAGCTCTCGCGCATTCTCCCCCTCTGTGAGATGTTGCTAGCACCAAAATTTGACTCTTTAACTCCAACGTCAAGTCTGTACTCCTCCACGGCTGCGAAACTTGGAAGACAACAAAGACAGTACAGAATAAAGTCCAGATTTTCATAAACAGATAATTGAGGAGTATTCTAAGAATTAAGTGGCAGGATAGAATAAGAAATCAAGAGCTGTGAAGAAGGACAGGACAAAAGGATATAGAAGTAGAAATAGGACTAAGAAAGTGGCGATGGATGGGGCACACTATAAGAAAGCCCAGTGGAAACATCACAAGACAATCACAACGGTAGAACCCACAGGGAGCACGATGCAGAGGTAGGCCACGCGAAACATGGAGGAGATGCCTGGAAAGGGACATGAGAGAGATGAAGCTCACTTGGAACGAGCTTGGAAGGATGGCCCAGGACAGGGATATCCCTTGTATGTGGCCTACACCCTGCTAGGGGTGAAAGGCATTGGTGATGATGATGATGATAATGATAATGATGATGATGATGATGATGATGATGATGATGATGATGATGATGATGATGATGATGATGATGATGATGATCCTCCTGTCCCTCTCTCCCCCTGACCCCCTCTTCCTCACGCCCCCTCTTTCACCGCATTTATATATGCTCTAAAACACTTGAACTATAACTTAAATCTCATTATACTAACTAGTCTTTTCTTTTTCCTACCTCAAGTGTGATCAATAGCCACATTATTGTCTTTTTTTGTAAGTGTTCATCGTCACATTACGAGAGTATAACCCGAGTTTTATATCATTATGTATTTGAAAGAATTGGTGTACGTTGAATAGGCCTGTATGCATGAGGCGCTTATTTAATCTTCTGTTAAAGTTAAATACCAAGAGCACCAGGAAGTGGGCACTATATTATTATTATTATTATTATTATTATTATTGTTGTTATTGTTATTATTATTGTTATTATTATTGTTGT
>NW_004797743.1:108087-110184 GCF_000002075.1 Aplysia californica
TTTTTTTACAATAAAAAACCCGCTGCCGGCTTGCTAATTCATATGAGTTGGGGGGAAAGGAATTTTCACGTTTACTCTCGGGGGGAGGGGTGGGGGGAAAAAAAAATACAAATTTTATTTTCCTACTCACTTTTTCTTGTTGTATGACCTCTAAATTTCCTGTCTGGTAAGAAAAATAATGGTGGAACAAAATGTGCACCCCCCCCCCCCCCTCTTTCTTAGGAGGTTTTTCGAGAAGTCTCTCCCCCCCACGACACAATTTAGATCATTCAGGAGACTGTGGACGTCCAACGCAGCCAGTCAGGGCCAACCATAGATGTACACTATAGGCAAGGTTTTAACATCTGATGGTGGAACAGATTTGTACAACTGTGTATCATCTGCGTAGATCTACATGTGATAATTCATACTCAACTGTGCTTTCTAATCACAGCTCCAAGCGGCTGTGTATAACGTATACTCTCATTGGACCCAATAAGACGTTAATCCTGAAAGGGACTAGAGGTTTCACATGCTTGCACTTTTATGAGAATCACTTTGGATTAAAACACAACGTTAGATTCAAATAAAACACGTAAGAGCAGAGACACGCCCGGTCACATATAACAAAACTCTTTCGCCACATTGAAAATGGCCGCCTACAAACTCAAATGCTTCCGTGTCACGTGACCTCGTACGGACTCTAGTTTAAAAGGGGGTAACTCCATGGGGCCAACACGGGTTGGAGAGGGATACAACATCAAGGCAGGAATGTTGAGATACTTCCTCACCACTCGAGGATTGCACTCGGGCGTCCAGCGTGCTACAGCGAATCGCCCAACCGCTACACCACAGACGCCGCTGATCTGATGGTAACGTACACCGTTGTCGGAACCTAACAGCCTTCCTTTTTTCTTTTTTTCTTCTCTTTTTTCTTTTTTTTTGTTTTGTTTTACGGCGCTTGCGACTGCAGAACCACCCTAATGTTACCTTAATCCGTAAGCCTACCCTAACGGATTGACACAGCACAGGTAGATCGCACTCAGTCAGGTAGACCGTCAAGTGACTCTTTCAAATGAAGTGACGGCGACTCAGCGAGAGAGAGAGAGAGAGAGAGAGAGAGAGAGAGAGAGAGAGAAAGAGAGAAAGAGAGAGACGGAGAGAGAGAGAGAGAGAGAGAGAGAGAGAGAGAGAGAGAGAGAGAGAGAGAGAGAGAGAGAGCGTAGTAAATAAGTTATGAATAGAGGGTTGAGTTTAACTTTTCCCTCAAATTGAATATTGGCGATGGGTCTATTATTTTAGATATGTCTGAGTTATCCTTATCCAATAGTGTTCCCCCCAGATTGTGCAAAGGCGAAAGCAAAACGGTCTTGGAATTTCCCTCTATTATGTAGCTTCTTTTCTGAAACAAACAAACCCACTTATTGCCAAAAACAGTTCTCCCTTATAACACCTTGGCCTATGTATGGTCAGACAAGAGTGCTCCAACCGTGCAAGATTATGATTTGTTCTGCTGAGAATAAAACATGCTAGTCTTGAACTGTTTTGACTCTTATGTTTAATTCAATCTTTCTTTCTAATACATATTATTTATTATTATTATTATTATTATTATTATTATTATTATTATTATTATTATTATTATTATTATTATTATTATTATTATTATTATTATTATTATTATTAGGTATCTGTACTGCAACCTGTGGTTATTGTCAGGTTGAAAAAAGCAGTCCTATCAGCGCCCCCCTCTCGAAACACACGTGTAAAACAAAGACATACCGACCCCACCCCCCAACGAAAAACAAACCACAACCAATAAAATAATTAAAACAACAACAACAACAACAACAACAACAACAACAACAACAACAACAACAACAACAACAACAACAGCAGCAGCAGCAGCAGCAACAACAACCAGCACCACCACCACCATATAACCTAACCGAATATTTAAACGTGACTTATAATTATGTCAACCCCTTCCATTGGGGGCTCCAGTGGCCGAGTGAGTAGTGATTTTAGACTCAAGCAATGTCAAGCAAGTGTCGGTGACACGGGGATCAGATGGGTGGTCACTGGAGTGTGTCCTTGAGCAAGACACGACAACCCTAG
>NW_004797743.1:110284-111424 GCF_000002075.1 Aplysia californica
GCTCAAAATACAGGGCGCTGCACAGTGGCGACCAACAGTGGCATTGTTTGTAAACTGTTCTGTATTTGTGTAATAGTGTGTATTTATGTATGTATTTATGCATGCATGTATTTATGTATGTACGTATTTATATTATGTATTTATGTATGTATGTTTGCCATTGTAAAACAAAGTGCCCTTCTGGGACAAATAAAAGTGTAACTTATTATCATTATTATTATTATCATTATTCGGTTAAAGAGAAGACGAAACTGAAAGTAACTTTTCTAAAACCACCCCCACACCTCCAACCCCACACCCCCACCGCCACACCGTGTTAGTGAACACAGGGGCGTGTAGGTGTTTAAAGCTGAGTACACAGGCAGCCGAGGGGTCGTCTGTTCAACCAGTTATGAAACCAGACAAGATTTGAATCGGAATGCGCTTTGCTCAGCAAGAGAGACCAAACTTAGTAGTCTCTCGGGTCAGAACCGCAGTAGCCTCAAGTGAAGTGCAGACTTGACCGGTTGGTCGGATCTGAGTAATCGGATCTGAGTAATCGGATCTGTCACAAAAATTTCCGTGGAAAAAAAGCCAGAGAGAAAAATAAAAACTTAAATTTTGTTTTGTTTACGCAAGCGGTTTTCTTTTTTTTACGCCCCCATCGACATAAGTTTGATCACGTACGAGACGAGCTTTGACGTTGCATGTCAGGGTCAGCCCAAGGTGAGAGGGTACAACGTCCCAGCAGAAAGACCGAGGCACTCGATAAAATTTGTCTCAATCGGGAATCGAAATCTGGTCCTCTGGAGTGCGATGGTAAAATAGCTATCCGTTACAGTTACAGTACAGACGCCGGTATAAGCAAGTTTGAAAAGTGACGCAATAATAATCTATGTCTTGCTTCGACTTCTATTGCCTTTCATTTGTCGCCTAACTGACCTTCTTCACAATAATATGATTATAAACAAAGGACTTTTGGGAAACATTTCTGCATTCGTATGACGGGACATATTTTGAGAGAGAGAGGAAGAGAGAGAGAGAGAGAGAGAGAGAGAGAGAGAGAGAGAGAGAGAAAGAAAGAGAGAGAGAAAGAGAAATATGAGAGAGAAAGAGAGAGAGAGACAGACAGACAGACAGAGAGAGAGAGAGAGAGAGAGA
>NW_004797743.1:111931-113355 GCF_000002075.1 Aplysia californica
TTTTAAAAATAAAAAAACAGCCACCACCCCCCCCCAAAAAAAATCACCACCATCACCACCACCAACACCTACAGAAAACAACAACAACAACAACAACAACAACAACAAATGACAAAACAAAACAAAAACAAAACCAAAGAAAAACCCGAAGAAAAAAACAAAATTTAAAAACCCTTTAAAAAATTCCCGACTTAGTTGAACTAGGAATAACGTCTTAACTTGACCCAAATAGTTGTCGGCTGCATACGTTTCTGCAAAATAAGACAAGCGTACTCTTTACTTAAGGTTTACAGGTTGGGATTGGGGGTGGGGTGGGGGGTTGGTTGGTATTGCTATCACTTTGCGACCTGACTGAAAAATATGTTTAATCTTCTTTAGATTATTTTAATCTCTTGTGTTTGTTCGGGGGAATTCCTTTCGGGTCAGCAACTATAAAGTTCCTTTTGGACCATAAAAGTGGAGGCCATTTTTGGTCAGCTGTGTTCACCGATTGCTTGCTTTGACTTTGCACGAGAGTTTTCGCGTTGTTTCTTCCGTTCGCCAAACGCAGTTGTTTAAATTAGATACAACCAATGATACAACTGCGATTCTGAAGGTCTTTTTTTTTTAGTAGATGTTTTACGGCGCTCGCAACTGCATAAGGTCATATGAGCGCCAGAAGATTAGAGGTGTTACAAGAGAGTAACAAATATAAAAAAAGAAGAAGGGGAGATAAGGACGATAGATGTTCGATAGGAACGAATGAGCAAACCACATCAGAGCACCCGCCAACCACCCACCGAGACAGGTTATGGAAAAAGTTGTAAAATTATACTTAAACCCGCCATTCAGAACTTTCCTGACCTACTACCGGTTTGCACATCCTGGGTCTCTTTTTCCTGTGGTCAACATAATATGGGCCGCAGGGACCTCATGCACGAAAGACGATTTTAACTTATTTTAAGAATGGCCATAGGAGGATTTTAAAAAAAATGTTATACGGCACTCGCAACTGCCTAAGGTGGTAGAAAATTTTGAATTTTGCCTGGGTGGTGGCCAACGCCTACTCTTAATGATTTTAGACCACCAAGGAATCTTTAACATGCTCTTTTGCACACGGGACCTCCGAGATTTTTCGCCCTTATCCGAGAAAAGGCTAGGTGACAGATGTTACCTACCATAAGAGTGAGGGTGTGGCTGAAAGACGGCAGCAAAAAGGAGCTAAGGAGTAGCAGTAGAAAGGCTACAGAAAGAGCAAGGAGCCCAGAGGAGGGGGCAAAGGAGGTGAGGGGATGGGGGAAGAAAGTGGAGACGAAAGCAGACGACAGAGCATTGTCAAAAATAGGAAAGGAGAAAATAGGGGAAAATTCTTGCAGCAAAAAATTTCGCAGCAGTCCGGATTCATACTCAGGACCTATTGATTGAGAGGCAAATACCGTAACCTC
>NW_004797743.1:114961-116232 GCF_000002075.1 Aplysia californica
TAAAGAGCATTGTTGTTAAATAAATGAATGAATAATTAAATAATTTTTCTAAATATTGTTAAAGATACAAATAACAATGATTTTGGATCTTTAAAAAATCTCGCGTAAGTTTGTATTTAGTGCATAAATTTCGTCTTCCTCGAGTCCAACCCAACCCCTCTCCCACGGTCATTGTATAGGATTAATGCTGCTTTCAACACCGCAAGGTTATTTCTTAGACGGGACCTCTGAATTTAACGCCAATCTCCAATAGGAGCGAACTCCTCAACCTTTACCCCCAACCCGAGCAATATAGGGTAAAAGGACCCAGGAATGTTTATTGTCCTCTGAACCGGCACCTATGGTTTAGCAGTAAGGCGCTTCGCTGTCGCATACAGAAGACTTGAGTTCGATTCCAAACACAGTGAGGGGAGAATTTATCGCATCAATAACGCCTCCGTCAGTCCATACTACTGGAACGCGGCATCGCTCTCAGTTCTTGTTTGCCCGGACAGGCGATGGTCAAAACCATATCCTTATATTATTTAAACTGCGTCAAGCTCAAACAAGGTTCTACGGTGGGTTTTTTTTTTAGACAGGTTCTCATGGGCAAGGAAGTCATAGAAAAAAACAACAACTTTGATCAAGCGATTCATAAAGAAGAATTGTTAATGGAAAGTAATAAGAAAAAGCGAATCAGCAAAATATTCTCGTTATTTGTTGAACAATAGTTCAACAATTTATGTATGTTGTTTTCAGAAAAAGCGCTCCAAGTACAATAACATTCATAGTCAGCAGTTTGAGAGAATTATAGCAACAACAATTTTTTTAATACACGTAGATAAATAGATAACACAACCATGAAACGTAAAAAAAAAATTGAGGAAAATCTCATATACAACATCATCCCGCTTCTAGACACATATAGGCTATGTTCTTAATACAACCATTCCCAAACATCTCAAGACGCAAACCATCAATGAACTTTAAATCCATGCACTAAACCACTAAACAACACACTTTCAAACACTCTAAACCATCAATGAACTTTAAATCCATGCACTAAACCACTAAACAACACACTTTCAAACACTCTCGAAACACGTAACTTAAAACAATGCTGACTTCAGCAAAAAAAATAAAATTGGACCCTCTGACAGGACCGTGCGTTATAAACCAAACATGTTATCATTACTGTCTTTTGTTTCCTTTGTGTTTTGTATCCATGTTTAGAATGATTTTATACAGCCCACGCACACGGAAGCAAGATTTCCCCGCCTCCTCCAACGCGT
>NW_004797743.1:118782-124612 GCF_000002075.1 Aplysia californica
AAAAAAAACTACAACAAACAACCAACAATACACACCAAAAGGTAAAACAAACGAGCAATCAAACGAACCTAATAGAAATAACAGTGAGTGCAATTAATAGATTTTACTGAATAATAATACAGAACTCGTTTTATTTTTCCTGGTTAAACCACTCGAGTCGTCACTGTCTGTCTGTCTGCCTGTCTTGTGCCACAATTCTCCTTTTGACCATGAAGAAGCGGACGCTGTCAATTTGGGCGGTGTGAACGCCCTGGGCAGCCACGCCGTGCCCCACAAAGACGCTCCTGTGATTTGGGCCAATAAACCATGATTGTATTTCTGCCGTATTTCTTTTTAATTCACCCAAAGACCTGGACGAAAACCCAACCGTTGAGATAGCTTAATTAAGATGGTCGGCTTGAAGAGCGTCTCCGTCCATTGTGAGCTGGTCAGCCCTCTGTTACGTGGAAAGAGACCGCCAAACAAGCGTCTCCCCGCTACTTTCCGGCGGGTATCAATTGGACGAGAGACAGAGCTGGGATGGCTTTACAGCCGCTCTGATGGCAGTGATATTCCAAGGGGGATATCTTTGTGTCCGCAGGCGGAGGTCTGGGTATCGCTGTCTAGTGTTGGCGAAGAAAGAGATTACTCCTGCCTCACAACACCAGTTTGGAATGCTGGATGGTGGTAGTGTCCTTGAATCTGCGTTTCATTGAAACAGAAACCACACTTCTTCTTTTCGTTTCATTTTGGCCATTATTTGACTTGCTAGAGACGAAAATCGACGTTGACAATATAGTAAAGGGGAATATTTTTAGCTTTATAAAAGGGAACATACGCAAAAATGAACTAGATGTGCAATTCTAGATGATAGTAGTGTTGTTTAATGAATTGGTGCCTCAGGCTATATCGGTCCTCCACAGGACCACAATCAGCCAGTAGTTGGTGACCATTTACAGAATCCCTCAAATGGGTCACTGATGCTACCCAAGAGATATAACGAATGTCTTGAGCAATTAAAGGTCTAAATTAGATTCTCGGGATGAGAAAATAATTGAGTAAGAAGTGTCAGACGTGCAGGGAAGCTGTTTTGGTCGGAAAGGCTTGAAGGAGGTCTTGAGATTCTTTTCAGAATAAAACGACGAACGATTCGCTCAAGGGCAACTGGTTGGATATCGCACAGCGGTCCTTCTGAGTCATAAACATTCAGAGACGCTGGCACACTCATTGGTGGAACGCCATGGAGTTCGAGCCACACACCTGGTTTTCTTTAAAAACAAACTAAGAAACAAACAAACAAACAAACAAAACAACTGTAGAATCTACTCGTGGAAAGCCAGAATAAACAATAAACCTCAGGGGAAAATCCATACGGTCCTAAAATGGCTTAATAGCTTTTATAATTAATTGTTCTGTGAAAGGTAAAGAAGGGACCTATGACCAAGAGATGCTCGCAATGAATTAAGCTTTATTCATAAGCATGGGGCAACATGAATGTATATATATGTAATTTAGAGGAAGATAATTTATTATTTCTAGACTTTGTTGCATTTATACTTTTGTTTATCATTATTTTGAACTTACTTACATGATCGCTCTGCTCTCCTTCGCTGTCTCTGTCTCTAACCCTGTCTCTGTTTCTGTCTGTCTGTCTGTCTGTCTGTCTGTCTGTCTGTCTGTCTGTCTGTCTGTCTCTCTGTCTGTCTCTCTCTCTCTGTCTGTCTGTCTCTCCCTCTCTGTCTCTGTCTCTGTCTCTTTCTCCCCCCCCCTCTCTCTCTCTGCTTCTCTCTCTCCCCTCTTCCTCTCCCTATATTTTTATTTCTCTATCTCCCTCTCTCTGTCTCTCTCGCTCGGTCGCTTGCTCGCTTGCTCACGCGCTCGCTCACGCGCTCGCTCATCTTACATTTATATTCTTCAGCTTATTCCCTTGAGGTATTCTTTTCTTTTCTTTTTGTTCACATATTATTATGCTTAAACCACGAAGTTGACGCAAATGTCTGGGTGCGCTTGTGAGCATGTTGTGTGTTTATGTGTGTTTGTTTGTGTGAGTATGTGTTTGTATGTGTATGTGTGTGTACGTGTATGTATGTGTGTATGTGTTTGTATGTATGATGAATGGTGTGAAAATTTGTGTGTCTATATATTTCATGTGTGTTTATATGATGTGTGTGTCTGTGTTTTTGTGTGTGTGTGTGTGGGTGTGTGTGTGTGTGTGTGTGTGTGTGTGCGAGTGTGTATGTATGTGCGCGAATCTGTCAATCCATTCGCGTATGCGAGTACACGAAATGAATCTCCAAGCCTACCGCTTGATGAGTTTTGCTATGACTTGTCGAAAATGCCCCCTAGACCTCGATGATATCTAAAGGAGCACCATCTCGACTTCATTAAGTCAAAACATCTGGAGGTGATGTTTCTACACACAGCCCGAGAGTTCCACGCGGCGACAGTCCGTTATCTGCAGCCGTTTTAAGTGGGGGGCAAATTGCTTTATAGTAGTCTGATGACCGTTCCTAGTAGTGGCAATAAGGATAACAACCATACGCCCTGTGGCTGAGCGATGGAGCAATTCAATAGCAGTCGCTGGTAACAATTCAAGTCTTTTCAGGAGTTAGTAAATCAATCAATCAATCACTTGCCAGGCGTCCAATTCTTGGTGTATGCAAGCCCCACCCCAGCTTTCCACTCAGACATATTTATAACAGTATTGCTCCTCCTCCACCCCCCCAAAAAATACCCCCAAAGATGTCACATCAGGTGCCCCATTTTCAGAGAGCCACACAGCTTCAAGTTCAAGCCAACATTTGCTAGGGATACTCGTACCATAACGTACATGAGGAGACTCAAAGGGACTCTCGTGGTATTCAATAGGTCCCGGGTTCGAATCCGGATTGCGACGGAAACATTTCTGCTCTAAAATTTTCTCCCTTTACATCCTTTCCTGCTTTCTGACACTCTCCTATCGTTTGCTTTCGTCTCCACTTTCTGCCCCCCCCCCCCTCCTCATCTTCTTTGCCTCCTCTTGTGGGCTCCTGACTCTTTCTGCAGCCTTTCTACTGCTACTCCTTGGCTCTTTCGTACTGCTGTCTTTCAGCTACACTCCGGATCTTCTGGTAGGTAAGATCTACATCTTGCCTTCTGGGAAAAGGGCAGAAAATCTCGTAGGTCCCGTGTACGAGCTGCTGCCGTTAAGAATCTTTTAGTGGCCCAAAATCGATAGAAGTAGCCTTCGGCCGCAACCCGGGCAAAATTCAAATTTTCTTACCGACTGAAAATGTTGTCCACGCGTTCATGTGCAGTTGCGGGCACCGTAAAACACTTACCACAGCTTTAAAACAGGCCAACTATAATCACTATCAGAGTTGTAGCGGTGTACCACTTTGTGCGTTGTACACTCAGAAGACGTGAGTTCATTTTCTTTTCTTGAGTGTAGGTATTTTACGCCCCCATCGACACAATAGTATGATAATTTAGGAGACATGTGGGCCAGCCCAGACAGAGAGGGATACAGCATCCCAGTAGAAAGATCGATCGAGACACTTTACACAAATTCTCCCCAATCGAGGATCGAACTCGGGTCTCCTGTGTGAGCCAGCGAAACATGTAGAACTTACCTCACAGACGCCGGTGTTCTTATTCTGTTTGGGGAGGTTCTTTAATCGAGAGTTATACGGTGTGCCTGTTGCGGATGGGGTCGGGTTGGGTCTGGTCAGGGGCGATAGCCACACTCGTCGCCTGAAAACAAAGGCGTTTTTGTTAGGCGACGAGTCAGGCGGGATCGGCGTGTGCCATTATAACCGCTTTGCGCCCTCAAAGGCAAGCAAACTGCCCCGACCCAACATGATCCCCAATGGGCACCCGGTACTACTGACAGTTGACTAGGATGTTAATTGTATCACTATCGAGTTGGCCCTGACATGTCGCTATCTTAGAATTATAAGGTTCTATCTGAAATGTTTGACCGTTTTGAGTTACTAAGACCATGAGTTCAGAAACCAAATGTTCTATCTCTTCTATCAAAATCGTAAGATTATTCGGAGTCATTATCGAGATTTTCATAGAAATGCATTGGAAAAAGCTTGACATGTTGTAAAACTAGATTTAATCTTGTTTGTTTTTTTTATTTCTAATTTCTCAAAACAAGGTACTGAGCAGATAGAGCGTTATCTGAAGTCGCGATATCCAGCTGACTCTGACATATCCGACGTGACCTAGATGGATTCAATGGGGCTGTAAAACGCCTATAATTACAGTCGTTACAATTCGAGGTAAAATAACCCTTTGTACTTCACAGTCACAGTTACAGTACACGAATAATAATATTTGTTTGGTAAATGTTTTACGGCGCTCACAACTGCACATGGTCATGTGAGCATGCGGGACACCATAAACAATTTCAATTTGGTAGGAATTTTGAATTTAGCCCTGGTGGTGGGCCGAAGCCTACTCTTATCGATTTTGGACCATTAACGTGCACAACTTGTATCCGCAACCTCGGAGATTGTTAGCCTTTATCCGAGAAGACTAGGTGTTAGATCTTACCTATCATAGGACTAGGGGTGTGGCTGAAAGACAACAGTAAGAAGGAGCAAAAGAGAAACGGTAGAAAGGCTGCTGAAAGAGTCAGGAGCGGCAAAGTCCCAGAGGAGCGGCAAAGGGGAGGGGGCAGAAAGTGGAGGCGAAAGCAATCGACAGAACATGCTAAGGGAGTAGGACAGGAGATGAAAGGGGGGAGTTTTAGAGAAAAAAACCGTTTCATTGCCTTTAGGTTTCGATCTCGGGAGCTATTGATCGTAACCTCTAGAGCCCCTTGAATGTTAATAATATGACGGTAGGCATTATGATAATACGAGATCTGACGTTCAAAGGGAATCTGTCTATTCTTCAGTTTTGTATTTAGGTAATTTCTTTTTTTTTTTTGGGGGGGGGGGGGGTGAATTACTTGAAATTTCTACAAAATTATTTAAATCAGCTTGTACATACCATCTCTTTGGTGAAGCGGTTAGGTGTTTCGATGCCGCACGCAGGAGACTCGAGTTCAATTCCTATGTGAAGGAATGTTTTTCTCTTTTTAACGAGTATCTCAGTCTTTCTACTGGGATGTTGTATTCCTCTCTTACTCTCATTCCGAGTTGGGGCGGACAGGTACGGTCGAAGCTTGCCTCCCCAAAAGATCTAATCTGTATAGATTGGGGGGGGGGGGGTAAAAACATCTGCATTGCTCTCACCAGGAGCGTTTTCTGTTTCACGCAAAACCTCTCCCCAAGGCGTCCGCACACGCGTTTCTTTCTCAAACATAGGTGTTTTACGCCCCCTTCGACATATTTTAGATCATTTAGGAGGCGGGCTTCCGGTCCTGTCTGTCAGGACTAATCCTGGCTGAGTGAAACCCAAAATCCCAGCGAAAAGACCGAGATACTCGATTAAAATTTCTCCGCACTCGGGAATTTAACACGGGTCTCCTGCGTGCGACAGCGAAGCGTGTCACTGCTACACCACAGACGCTGATGGACAATTGTTCTTGTCTCTTTAACTCGTTCATTGTTTCATTTCAGCAGTCCAGATCTGTCAATGATACCCAGCCAGCAACCCTTAGCCCCTGTAGAGTTCACACCACGTGACTCTCCTTCCTTACTCATTCGTCTGTCTTTGTCTTGCATGCACTCAGTTCACCTCTTCACTGCTGTGTCGACATATATAAGTGTACTCGCTTGTGGTCTCTGGAACTGATTCTTTATCTGGCATGTTGTTCTACTGGTTAGTAGAGGATGTTTTGGGCCAAGGCACTGAAGATTGTGCAGTTGCTGTCTCTTAGCATTATGCATGTGTTTTCTAAACACGTGTGTGTGTGTGT
>NW_004797743.1:124993-126517 GCF_000002075.1 Aplysia californica
ACACACACACACACACACACACACACACACACACACACACACACACACACACACACACACACACACATGCACACCATACCCCATCACTCTCCCTTCTCATAGCATTAGGCTATGCAGTCTAACTCCAAGCAAAGACACACAAGGTGTGAACTATTGAAATGAAATAAGAAATTCCTTGCCATGTTCTATACTTTTCGGGGGCTACAAGAAGGAAATGAGCAAAGATAGAAACTTCTTTTTTTAAGAAGAATGGTAAATATGAGAAGAGAAAAAAAAAGAAAAAGAAAACTCTCACGAACATTAAAAACAGTTCATCCCAACCCTGTCTGCAACGCCCCTGACTCACTTCCGGCGCAACGAAGCACATCAGATAAGGGTAACCAAGGTGCTGAAATACGCGCACAGCTTCTACTTCTCGATGGATGACTGAAGGAGTAAGTAATCACTTTGAGTTGTTAGGGTTTTTATTTCATGCAGAAATTATTGCAGGATTTTCTTTTATCACATACATTTTCTCAATGCTTGACTTCTAGAAAAATGGATCATGCGAGAAAAAAAGCAGGCCCAAAGATATGCTTCTTTAACTTCTGGGAACGTCAGGTGTTCACTCAGAATCTATAGGTATTTTTGCACCTCCCACTGCCCTAGGCATGAGTTTGTTATTTCTAGACATATTTTTGTTGTTGTTGCAAATTATCGTAACGAATGAAGGGATGCAAGGTCAAGGTCTGCTGTTCGTCGTTTTCATCATCATCATCATCATCGTCGTCGTCGTCGTCATCATCATCATCATCATCATCATCATCATCATCATCATCATCATCATCATCATTTTTGTCTCTAAATGATGTAGAAAAAAATTGGATTTGGCAGGAAGAGGTTTGAATAATTTTAACGAAGAACAGGTTCACCTTTTCCTTTTCGATTAAAAAAAAAGACAAAGCAACTACATGTGCCAAGAATTGAAGAGATGGTCAGGGACAGGCAAACGTGACGTAGACTGAACTTTGCCGTATGCACCTGATGGTATAGTGAGAGAGTATGTTAGTGAAATAAGTTTTGTATAGAATCAAAAAGAGTTCAACAAAGTATAACATACCATTGAACACATAAAATGCAACAGAATTTGGTAAGCTTTTATTTTTATTTTTAATATTTAAATCACATCGCCAAAGAGGAACTGTTAGATTATTTTGTACCAATACTACTTAGTATTCAAGATTAAGCTTGTCAGTAAGCTCAGGGGAATTCCCCTCAGTTGACAGGCCGAGTAATGACTAATGACCAAAGACTTGCCAAGCTGAAAGAGCGTTGGATGATTGTGTGTACAGATGAGTGCGTCTTATTACAAATATTCTAGTCTGCAATGCACTTCATTCGCATATAGAAGGGTAAGGCCGGTCCCAGAGTGGCTCTGTAGGTCTGACCTGTAGCTCGCCTGACTCGCTCCGTGCAAATGAATGTATACATTATCGTGTGCTAAAGCAGCGTAGCTGTATCGTCTGCTTTTTTGTCAGCAGAGCT
>NW_004797743.1:126617-127006 GCF_000002075.1 Aplysia californica
AGCAGCGTAGCTGTATCGTCTGCTTTTTTGTCAGCAGAGCTGCGCGATGCGTCAGACGTGCTATTCAACAGTGTTGTAAAAATGGCGGACATGTGTCGCCTCGCTTCGTGTTTATTTTCGACTTAAACTCTTCACAGATCATCAAAATCAACAAGAAGTAAGTATTATTAGGTGCTTTACTATTAAATATTGATGCTAGCATCGACACCTGGCCACAAAATCACCCAGAAATGCACTTAATCATACTTTGAAACTTCGAATCGAGAGGTTGACATAGTTTCAACTGTTGTCGTAGGCCAAGGCCTAGGCCTAAATCTAGGTGTGCTTCTCTAGATTCTAGATCTAGATCTAGTCTTGCATTGTTACCAATGTAAACTATCGCCGCGCAC
>NW_004797743.1:128477-129625 GCF_000002075.1 Aplysia californica
TCTATCTATCTATCTATCTATCTATCTATCTATCTATCTATCTATCTATCTATCTCTTTGCATTCCCTCTTTATCTACAGTTTTACTGCTAATCGGTGAACTGAAAAAAATACAAATTACTTGATTTATGTCTCTTGGAGCCTAATACATGACAGCCTTGTGTCTACTAGACATTGGAAAAAAAAAAAGAAAAAAAAAAGAAAAAGAGGAACAACTTTTCGGTACATCTATCCCTAGACAAAGAACGACTAAATTATTCATCCAGCAGAAAAAAGAACACGTAGCCTGTCAGCAATGTAGCCTTGCACAGGGAGGGCAAGAACACTTATTCCAGAATGTGCTGATTCCTTTGAAGGTGAGGTCTTTGTGAACACAAGGGGGAAATGTATTGTCCAGAAGAATAACTTTAGACGACTGGAATCGTTCTCCAATCTCACGGCGTGAAGGGTCAGTTTAAGCGAACTGCCAGGTTGTATTTGTAGAGAGGAGTTCAGGGGAAAAGATGTTTGACTTCAGCTAAGTAAATTAGCGGAGAGTGTGTTTTATTGTTTAAAAAAGATACTGCTTTTCATTCTCGTGTGTGTGTGTGTGTGTGTGTGTGTGTGTGTGTGTGTGTGTGTGTGTGTGTGTGTGTGTGTGTGTGTGTGGGAAAAGGAAGAAGAGGAGAGTCAGAGGGAGGAAGTGGATGAGGAGGAGGAGGAGGAGGAGGAGTTGGAGGAGGAGGAGAAGGAGGAGACCAAAAACAAACTGCCTCCACCGCTTTCACACCTCTAACAACAGGAAGATCAAGGATAAACAAGAATAAAATAGAGGAGGAGAATGTGGAAGAGGAGGGAGACAAAGGAGTTGGGAACAAGTAAGAGGGGAATGGAAGATAATAAGTCATTCTCTTGGTTATTGCATGGAGAATGCCGAAAATATGGAGTTCCCCACCCCTCCCTCCTAACAGAACACAGAGACACAGGTCCACACTGGTGAGAGCATTCTTTTCTCCATTGCAGTAATAAATTAATCTTAACTGTACATATAATTCAGAGAGATATAATTATCATATAATAAATGGAATAGGTGGTCATGACTTGACACGAAAAAAAATCCCATCGGCAACAGGGATGGGGGAAAACTTGTTAACGTGTTGGCTGCCCCCC
>NW_004797743.1:130786-132497 GCF_000002075.1 Aplysia californica
CTCTCTCTCTCTCTCTCTCTCTCTCTCTCTCTCTCTCTCTCTTTCTTTCTCTTCGTCCCGTGTACTTCAGTCTATGAGAGCCTGGTGACAAATCTCCTTTCACACCACATTCTCGACCACTGACCTTAAAGGCGAGAATGTTTCCACTTGACCCCCCACGCCGAGGTCATCTACACAGATAAACAAATCCGACTGCTTCTTGTCTCTTACCAAATATCGTATTCGTTTGATCAGTAGTTTATTTTGGGCTTTTTCTATTAGCATTATTTCACGGTCTTGTTTTAAAATTTCCTAAATTTTTACCCCCATTAAAATTTTTTTTTTCTTTTTCAGATCAAATGATAGCAATGACAATAATAGTAATATCATTAATTATCCGTTGAAGTTGTTATTCCTTGGGGCACCACTGCTTTCTAAAAATAAAGGAATAGGAGATCATTTCCGTCACCTTGATGTCATGCACGACAGAATCTTTTAATTCACTCTTAGAATTAGAGGGCGGGGGGGAGGTGTCAATATTTTCCCCGTGTTCGGACAGACTTGAAGCTTTCCAATGCCTTGGCAATCATTATGTCAATGTTTTTGTAGAAGGAGGAGACAGATCTGTCAAAGATGAAGACCAAAGACGCCAGTTATTTAATATTTTTTAATGTAAATGTTTCTAGGCCTCCATCGATGCAATTTCGATAATTTAAGAGGCAGATTTCACTCTTGCCTGGCAAGGTCATCCAGAGCTGAGAGGGATACAAAGCCCCAGCATAAAGATTGAAATACTCGATACAAATGTTCCCAACACGGGAATCGAAATCTGGTTTTTTCTACCTGCGGCGGCGAACTGCAATATATACCACTGCAGGCGCCGAGGCAATATATACCACTGCAGGCGCCGAGGCAATATATACCACTGCAGGCGGCGAGGCAATATATACCACTGCAGGCGGCGAGGCAATATATACCACTGCAGGCGGCGAGGCAATATATACCACTGCAGGCGGTGAGGCAACAAGCTGATCCCTTCTGTTTGTGTTTCTTTCTTTTTCTTTTTTTTCGATAAGTGTTTTGCAGCGCTTGCAACTGCATAAGGTCATAATATGCATACGGGGCACACCAGACATTTTCAGTTGGTATGAAATTTTGAATTTTGCCCGGGTGGCGGCCGAAGCCTAGATCTACGTTTATCGATTTGGACCACCAAGGGTTCTTTTACGTGAAGAACATGCACACGGGCTCTCCTACCATAAGATCAGGGGTTTGGTGAAAGAAAGCAGTCAGAAGGAGCCAAGGAGTAGCAGAAGAAAGGCTGCAGAAAGAGCCAGGAGCCCAGAGGAGGGGGCAAAGGAGGTGAGAGGGTGGGGGCAGAAACTGGAAACGAAAGCAGACGATAGAACTTTGCTTTAGAGCAGAAAAGGAAGTGAAAGGAGACAATTTTATAGACGAAAATGTTTCCATCGCTACCCGGATTCGAACCCGGGACCTTTGAATGAGAGGCAAACACCCTAACCCCCGGACCACGAGAGGCTCCGTTTGTATTTCTAAACCACAAGGCCAACAACAGTGACCAGTCTGGCTAGCTAGATCTTCATTATTCCGTTATCAAAAGCGCTATATAGCTGTGCCAATAGCATAAATGGTGACAAACTGGACTACGGTGCACTTAACTCTGGTTCGAATCCGGAATTATTATCAATTTTATTTTATTTATTTATTTTTC
>NW_004797743.1:134066-136292 GCF_000002075.1 Aplysia californica
TCTCTCTCTCTCTCTCTCTCTCTCCCCTGCCTCTGTTGTATGTGCTGACGGCAGCATGTTCCATTGACGAGCACGACCACAGGGCCTGCACAATACCCACTGTCCGCTGCAACCTTCCTTTAACAGATCAGCTTTCTCCATGGGCGGCAGTGAGATGTCTAGAGCATCCAGAGTATTTGCTTTTCATCTTCTGGTGTTTCTACAACTGTCCAGCCATCTTTGTAGCTCTTTTTTGCTGCGTCGCATTTGATAATAGGTCATCTCTCTGAAGAACTGTGGGATTTCTGAAAGGGGAAAGAGGTTCGTCACAGAGATGTCGCGGAGCGAGTCCCAGGAAATAGGAGTCTTTTGTGCTGACTGGTGAAGGAGCTATCGGAAGCAAGTACGGTTCATAGGACCACGAAATCGGTTTGTTTTATTTCAGAATACGTTTAACGCGCACCTAGGCTAAAATAGTTATTGCTAAAAGCGGAAGAAGAAATCTTGTAAAGGGCATAGAACATAATGTGATGAGGTCACCAAGCAACAGCCCCGGGGCCAGATCTGGCAGACGAGATCAGGTCATATGGCGCCAGCCGTCATGCTGTCCTGTGGGGGAAAAAGAACTTGGAAGATATTATTATGTTTGTAACAAGTTTAAGATTTTGTACCTCAACAAATCAATCAAATCATATCGTAGAAGTCTGCAATGCAAATTCGAATAAGGAATGCTGGAACCAAGAGAAAAGTCCGAAAGCTACGCATACGCGTATCCATTGGTGAAAGTGGAACTTTTGAATGCGAAAAATATAGCAGACTTTTCTCTGCCACAATTTGTCTGATCGGTCAAAGAAGAAGCTGTCTTAACCTTTTATCTCTTCGATATTTCGCTTGAGACATAATTTTTTTTCTCTCCTGAGGATACAATGGTCACCGTCAGACGTTGACGGACGAGCTTCTATTTCAGTACAAATTAAACTTTGTGTTATATACCGGGTTTCTAAAAAAAAGGACCCACTTAAAATGTGATTACTCGGTCATTAGGGCATTGATTTAAACAAAACTTTTGTAAAAATAAAATTTAACCAGGGAAACACCACGCGTTTAAATATCAAGAAAACTCATCAATGTCTACTTGAATTATTTAGTTTTAATTCTTTCACCCAAATTGGGATAAAACGTAAATTTTCTCTTCTTAGAAAAACGTACAGCCACAGGAACGTGATCCACAGGTTCTGGTTTCCAGACAAGAGCGGTAAAACCACGACAGTCACATCAGATGGATATCTCACCGTGCTGAGAAAGTTTCTGAGAAGTTTGGAGAACAGAAGGTGTTATGTTGTAAGACCTGGTTCCAGAGAGATAATACCACACCCCAAATGTCTAGAGTGGCGCTTGTTTTGTTGTAAGAGAAGTTTGGGGAGTCCATTATAGGTCAAATGTTTACGAGTGAATGGACATCAAATTTCCACAAACGTGAGCCCTTAAAATTATTACCTTTGGGCGTTTTTTTTCTTTCTTTTTGAAACTACGGAAACAAGTCACAAACAAGCGAACAGTTGAAACTCAACGTTGAACAAGATATCCAAAGAATTGACCCCCAAAAACGCCACGAGGTTATTCAAAATTTGCAATGATGTATTGGGGCTTGTATGGAGAGAAATGGTCAATCCCTGGAGATTTAAGTGGCCATCACCTCCCTAGATTTATTTGGCAATATAATTTTCTTGCATAAATTTATTGTTCTTCAGTGCACAAATAATGACTATTAGAAATAGAACAGTATGGTTGATTTTTATGCAGCTACAAGTACAACAAAGTCTTGCATTTTACTCAATTTTGGCTGAAATTGTAAAAACTTGATTTTTTAATATATTTTTTTTTTTTTGGGAAAGGTTTGGTCGATTTGTTTCATTTTGACAAATGTAATGTCCCCCTGGATATATTTCATTTCTTTTAAGCTTCGTTGAGATTGGTCTAATAATGACCGAGTAATTGCCCTTTAAAAGGTTCCTTTTTTTTTTTTAGACACCCGGTATTTTCATAACGTCTTATGGATGTTCTTGCTTGGCTTTTATGAGATAGACCTTTTATGTATTTATCACCACATTCCCTACGGCTCACGGGAATTCCCCCCAATCGTTTCGAACCACCCACATACAGAGATTTCACAAATTATTTTGTTTGTTTACTTTGTGTGTGAATGTGTGTGTGTGTGTGTGTGTATGTGTGTGTGTGTGTGTGTGT
>NW_004797743.1:137282-138534 GCF_000002075.1 Aplysia californica
CTCTCTCTCTCTCTCTCGTCCGTCTGTCCGTTCGTCTGTCGTTCATTTCACACCGTCTACCAGCAAAGGTCAATGTTCTGGCGCCGTTTTCAGCTCGTTTACAGCGCTCAGTTCAGCTGAAAAGGCGGGAAGGATGACTCTCAGCCCTGGTATTAAAAAGAAATTCTCAGTTCTCGGCTGTCGGTTACGTACACGAAAGGGAGAAGAGGCGTATCGGGACGACAGGGTGCAATGGCCGATGGCAAAAGGCGGGAACCAGCGACACACATTCATAATTTTACCAAAATGTTTTTTTCCTCTCAAGAATACTGGAAGTGTGTAAAAATAACTACTTTATGAGTGGTTATAAAATTATATCTTTTATGAAGTGACCTTTTATCGCCAAAATCAGTGAGTAAAGCAATTCAGACAACCCAAGAGAATGTTGTTTTTTGTTGTTCTTCTTGTTTTTGTTGGGGGGGGTTGTCTTTTTTTTTAACAACAGAGAAACAATGGCTTGTTTTCTCGCCACAAAAGAAAACAATGGTGGGCAGATGGTATCGGTAGACGTGTTGTCACGTGGCCCGTATCCAAGGTCATATCCATTGTCTGTAGTGACGTCACAGGCATAATACTCTTCTTTGTTTTCAATGGTTTCAATTTCAACGTCTCAGGCCACCGACAGAGACAACGCAAGGAAATATTCCATTGTAAACACTACGCTTTATGTAGTTCTTGGCGCGTTCACTTAATCTGAGAAAGACTGCTTTCACTTTTAATTGACAGACATATGTATATATATATATATATATATATATATAATTTCTTTTTTTTTCACAAGGGTCTATTATTTTTAGCAAATAATTTAAGGCCTCCCGCCCCCAACCCTTGAGCCCTATTTCCGATACCCCGACCTCAATATTTCGATGCCAACGCCCTTTTCGAAACAATATCGTTGGTGCATGGTCTCTAACAAAATTTCTAGCACATAACTGAAATGAATCTTAAAAAGAACAGGTAAAGATGTGCATTTCAAGTCAAGCGTTTACAGCAACAAATGAATCGCATAAATGGTTGCGTGTACCGTTGATTGTCAAGATATTCTCCAAAGGCGACCAACTGATCTTATAAACCTGCACGGATGTCCTTGCGGTCAGCATTTGAGAGTTCAGTTGTCTAGTTAGTTTAGTTCAATAAGAGTTTTACGGCGCTCACAACTGCATAATGTCATATGACCACGCTGTGTGTGTGTGTGTGTGTGTGTGTGTGTGTG
>NW_004797743.1:138634-139971 GCF_000002075.1 Aplysia californica
TGTGTGTGACTTTTAAGCATGTGTGCGTATGTGTGTGTTTTTTTGATAGTGATTATGTTTCTGTGTTTGTGTTTGTGATTATGTTTGCGTGTATGTGTGTGTGTGTGTGTGAGTGCGTGTGTGTGCCGAGTCGTAGTTTGCTTCAAGTTTTAACTTTATCTGCCGGGAAAAAATCAACAACAATACAATTATAATGAAAAACACCAAAACAAGAGGAGAGCACAGCAGTGCACCAACTGACTACCTTCACTTCTTTATACCGCAGTACCCACTGTGCATCCAGTGTATTCGAGGGCTTTTCACCGCTATTTTAGTTTAGTTAGTTTTAGTTTTAGTAGAAGTTTTACGGCGCTCGCAACTGCACCGCTATTTTGCCTCTTTCAACTACGTTCATTAATTCTCTTTTTAAAGATTGACTTCAGCGGGGCAGACTGGAAAGTGTCAACGTTCCAGACGTACTCAGTGTACATGTTGTGGTGGGTGGTTGACGGGTGCCCTGGTGTGGTTTTTTCCTTCCTTCCTATCGCATAATCATCAGTCTTCTTTATCTTTGCTCTTTTTATTTTTTGCATGCTACTCTCGAGTAATATAATTTCTAATAGTCGGCACATTATACATTATATGACACTCATATGACCTAATGCAGCTTCGAGCACAGCAAAACCTTACTAAAACGAAAAAAACCCCCATACATTGAGAATTTATTGTGTTGCAATTAATGCTGTAAAACTCTTACTAAAACAAACAAGAGATGGAACTCCATAGGGAAAACTGGACACCGTCAATGCTCCAATAATTGTATTCAATTTACATAATATACTTCTAGTCAGTCTATAGTCTATAAGAGTGTGTTGTGGAAAGTTTCCTCTCGCTGCTTGGCGCGCGCGCGGAGCAAGTCAGACTTGATGACCTCACAGAGGGAAATGTCGTTGGCGCGTTTTCCTTGTCCCTGCTCATGTAGAAGTTCTTTTTACTTACCTTCACCTTGGCCTTCAACACACACGCAGCCTGACCCACGTTTCTCAAGAGCTCTATTTTTATAAGTCTGACTGACTTCTTTTAAAGATACAGATTCTGTTCTGGTTTCCTTCGCCTCATGAAGTCTTTAAGACGTTTCATGAGTCAAAACATTTAGATGACTACAGCAGAGAACTTTGATGCACAGTTTATTGGCTTTTGTTGTGTAATTTTTAATGTAGGCTGCATTTTACGTGGTTGAAGTCATACTTATTTGGCCAATGCACGGAATCTCGAGATTTTGGTCCCAATACTTCATTCCCTACTTTTGATGTCTTTCTCCAGTCTGATATCCTGACAGAAAAACAAGTTACCCCCCC
>NW_004797743.1:140590-142273 GCF_000002075.1 Aplysia californica
ATATATATATAATCATTATGAGGTGCAAACGTGGGTGAGTGGTACGTGTTTGTGCATTTGTATGTATGTGTGTGTGTTAGTGTGTGTGTGTGTGTGTGTGCGTGTGTGTGTGTGTGTGTATGTGTGTGTGTGTTTGTGTGTATGGGGAAGAGACAGACAGCGAGAGACAGACAGACAGACAGACAGACAGACAGACAGACAGACAGACAGACAGACAGACAGACAGACAGACAAACAAAAAGAGACAGAGAGGGAGAGAGAGAGTAGAGAGATAGGGGGGAGGTAACGAGAGAGTGAGAGAGAGAGAGAGAGAAGTAGCGGGAGGATAAAGTAAAATATTCCAGCAGATAGTAGAATAGACTGTGGCAGTATGATGTTACAGTGCTTGAATGATGATAGATAGATAGTCAAGTCGGTGGTCTTATAAGAGCATTAAAAAATATTGACTGGGCGATACATTTTTACCACTTGAAAAATGTACGCTCATGACCTTTGGTAACGCCAAAAAGCCCAAAATTTGAGTTCAGTTAATATTCCTAGCAACTTATTTTTCAATATCAGATTTAATCATTTTTATTAAAACAATACAGTGCTCTTTTCCAGCATTGAAAACCAACCATACCCAACTCCTCTTTTTGTTGCTCGAGCCTTCCAGCATTTCTTTCTGTTTTCTTTCTGCCTCCACATGGTCAAGATTCTCGTGCCAGTGTTTCATGACGTGTCTAATTACCTCTCATCCACTGGCCTGCACATCTATGTAGACACTTGTTGGTTTGGTTGCTTGTCTCTAGGGAGGAGCTGGGATTTTCTTTTCTTCTTGTATTCACTTCCCAAGTTTTGACCAATCACAGCCTGGCATTTCTCCCGCGCATGAATGTGATTCGCTGAGTAGAAAGACCTACAAGCACCATTCATAATTTCTGTATTTATTTTCCCTCTTCCTTTAGGTGGCCCAGGGTTCCTTCTTCTACTAGTAAAGCAAGCAGGGCCTAACGGTTTTTGTTGCTTTCAGGTTATGGGCAACTAGTAACTCATGTATTCGAACTCTCTGTTTACCAGTGTCTGTGATGTAGCGGTTAGAATAGGCTCTTTGCCGTCGCACGCAAATAAGAGCTGAGTTCGATTCCAGTGTAGGAAGAGTACCTCGGTCTTTCGGCTCGGACATATAATACAGTATCCCTCTCAGACCAAGTTGATCCTGACAGGCAAAGTCGTAACTAGCCTCCTAAATTATATGATCTAATTTGTGTCTAGTGCCGCGTATAAAAACCTACATGATATAGGTACCGCAACTGTTTTCTTTCCATGTGTTTCATTTAATCAATATAATAAAGTTTTCCATTGGAGAAAATAAGCCACTGGATACCCCTTTGTTGCAAAATATCATGGAGGCGAAAAAATGTAGGTGAAATTGCTCAAATATAATAAATTGCTAGAGAAATGCTCTTCGTTGAAATGGACTAGTTTTTCTTAACATCACACAGAGAACTTTCGAACAGTGGAGAAGAAAGAAACTGACACATAGCGCAATGCTGTTTCACACAACGGATGTTTAGATACACTAATTATTGGTTCAGCGGTGTAATGATGAGAAAACATTTTCTTGTGAGACGGATTCAGCTAGAGATCTAATTAAAATTATATCACAGAGAAAGAAAGAAAGGGAGTAAGAATATGAATAAA
>NW_004797743.1:143169-145218 GCF_000002075.1 Aplysia californica
ATAATACATTTATATGTAAATCTATAATATATATGCTTGAAAGGTGCTGTTTATAGATATAGATATATATATATATATATATATATACACATATTCATATACAGAGGCGTCCAAGAGAAACCTGAAAATCTAATCATCCAATCTTCGTACTACCCACTCATGCAGCATGTCAATTTTAAGCTTTAAATAATAGTACGAGACTCAGACAAGAATGATAAACACGTTGAAGAGTGGAAGAGATATATCTCAAGTAGACTTTAAACGTGTGTGGAAACATGTTTGAAATGCCATAAAACCATCTAAATAACTACTTGAAAAGGGTATAATATGTTTAACACCCCTATTAACAGTATTGGGTTATCTATTTAAGAGGCAGGACCTCCGAACTTACCATGCATCTCCGAGAGGACCGAGCGAAATGAGAAATTCAAGTAAAGAGCCTTTCCCAAGAACACGACGTCGGACAGAGCTGAGGCTCGAACCCCCGAATCTGCAATCTCACGATCACAGGTCTGGTAGCCTAACCACCAGGCCACCGACGTCACCCTAATAACTGGCTGCTTGTGACAGATTGTGCTCGCAGCCAGTCCAGCATAGATACAGATAATTTATTTTAAAAAATATTAAACAGCCATCAGTTTTTCGAGGACAAATAAATAATGGAAAGATTGTTTCTTAATGGATATAAGTATATTATTCTATTTATAAATCTGAAGAATTGTTGGGAAATTAAGGATTCCCTTAAGATTCATCGAATAAACAAAACAGAAAATGAATAGACCAAGACATATTTACAGCATTGAAAGAGAAACAGCTGTCAAAACCAAAGGCAAAAAGCCCAAAGCGTTATATCAGGAAATATAGAAAAAATAGTTAATAGTTTAGAAAACCAGTCACCAGTACCATCGAAAGGATGACGCGGATGATAACAATGATGATACAATTTCTGATAATAATATAAAAAATCATAATAACACGACATTCTCATTATGGAATTTTAGAACCAACAGGCACATAAAGAATTCTAAGTTTTATTTTATTTTTTTTACTTATGGAGAAAACTTGTGGGTCGCCCGGACATCAAGAGATCTTCAGAGGAGGAACACCCTTCAAGCAAGTGTTTCGGCCCTAACTTCCTGACAACGCTACAGCTCCTGCAACTTTGATGTGCAGCAACAATAACCAATAAGTTAACGTCTCTGACTGAAATTTTCAGAACCTGTAGTCAAACATTATATTATACTAATTGAGTGAAATCGCGAACTTATAACGACAAAAACAAAAAAACAACAAACAAACAAACAAAAACAAACATGAATACAAACAAACAAACAAACAAAAATCTATAAGATCATACGAACCACTGGTAAACGCTAAACAGTACGTCCCCTATCTAGATTAACAAACAAATCACAATAACCAAAATATAATAATATACATCCAACCTACTTGTCTTTATCTACGACTGGATAAAATAAAAGGACACGGTGTTATCAATCTCTGTGATGTGTGACGATGTCACCAAGTCAAACAAATCAAACGGCGCTCATATGACCTTATACAGTTGCGAGCGCCGTAAAACATCTATAAAAAATAAAACAAACTAAAAATTAATCAAAACAAACACAAATATTCGATCTCTACTAAAACTAAAACAAACTAAAAGAAATCAAAACGAACACAATTAAAAATATTCACAGTATCGATCCTCTAGCCCCCTCAGCACACCCCGTGGACGGCGGACGGACACCCCGAGTCCCGACCTTGACCTTTCTCCCGCCAGTATGAATGGCATAGCTGGCTAGGCGGCCTTCCCAGTCGGCCATTCGCACACATTCCCAGCATGCCTCTCCAGCCAGGTTTCCCAGCTACTCGAGAAGGCGGGGAGCGTAGCCACTGGGAAGGGGGAGGGGAGAAATGACTACCGACAGGAGCGGAGCACTTTGTCCTGCCTTTCAGTTTTTGGTGCGAGGGTTTTTTTTGGAAGTTTTTTTTTGGGCTTGAATTTTTTTTTGTGCGTGTGTATGTGTGTGTGTGTGTGTGTGTGTG
>NW_004797743.1:149079-150097 GCF_000002075.1 Aplysia californica
TTCTCCAGTCTGCTTTTTGGAACTGAGGACCCCAAGTAGTCTAAGACAGGTTTTACTGATCTTATCCATGTGAAACAACGCATTAAAGTCGAAAGTCATCAAGAGAGCACATAAAAAATGTCGTTAAGTATCATACTTTCGGGCAAGTAGACATAGCAGCGCAGCTAGTCGTAGGTCATCGCATTGCAACGTCTCACAATAAAGAACTGGTGAGAAAGAACAGGCACGTATTGTGTAAGGTTATCTAGTGTATTTTGTCCTGTGAAACTCACGAACTCGCCATTCGCGGTCATGAAAAGGGTGATTTGTCGGGGAACAGAGCTATTTTTCGCTAATGCTATGCAGGCTCTACGACATTTTTTGCCCACTCTACAAAATGCATCTGCATTTGTCACTGGAATATTCCGTGGCCGTCTGAAACAAGGTGGAATTTACAGTCTCGACTAATTCGTTTTCATTTGTAAAGGAGAGATCCAGCTCTGTCTTGAAGAAATTCCGTCTGAGCACTGGGATGATAATTCCATTCAAGATGCTACACTGAATGTATTAAAGAGCGAAACATTTCTCTTTCTTTTTGCACTTTTTCAACAAAGTATACACGCGCGTTGACGCCGTTTATGGGATCCTCCAACACAGAAGTACAACGCCCATAGCAGCCTAACAAGTTCTAGACACGTTTAAAGTAGCTGTCGATGAAATGAGAAACAGTATACTTGTTCCATCAACAAGACAGACAACAGAGACACACGCTTCCAAGAGACGCAAACACAACAGCACCAACGAAATTGCTGCAAAGCAGGCCTGCGACATAATAGTTACTCAAATTGTGACAGTTTCTTGAAGCAAAATAAAATCAATGCACTCTCAATCTGCGATTCATCCAAATTCCAGGAGTATCAAAAGTCGTTTCCAACAGTTCTTTTGGGATCTTTTACAGAAATATTACTGTTTTGCTTAAAACCAAATTACAAACAGAATTATAAGTATTACATTGCAATGAAATATTTAAATCTCCTCA
>NW_004797743.1:154442-156317 GCF_000002075.1 Aplysia californica
GAGAGAGAGAGAGAGAGAGAGAGAGACAGAGAGACAGAGAGACAGAGAGAGACAGAGAGACAGATACAGAGACAGAGAGAATGGGAGAAAGGGAGAGGCCGGAGTTGGAAGAGAGACTTGAGAGAGGGACAGCAAAGGTTAATGTCCACTCCCCGTAAATCATGAATGAACATTATCAGGGCAGACAACTGGAACAGTGTCCTGATCTCTCGCGGACAAAAGGAAAAACCTCAAATCTCGAGCAAACAAACCCATTCTAACAGGGGCAAGGAGCGGTCAAAAACAGATAAATAATTGTGTCAATGTGTGAAGTTCTATAAACAACTGGGCTGAGACGAACTAAGGCATTTTGAACAAACACTGGGCTTCGTAGCGATCGGCCAAAGCAAATACATTGACGTGGAGCTGGTGGTAAGTTCGGATTCGTTTCAAATGAGGTTCATGTTGGACACAGATTAAGGAACTAGACAGAAAGTTTAATGCTCTGATTATAATAGTCTCAGACAAAGCATATTGGGTGCTTTATAAAGGAAACCGTAGAGGAAAAAATAACAAAATAAGGAGCAACTTGTCCATGAAGATAGAGCTTTTCACCTCTTCATTACAGGCATTGTCGCAATCAAACTATTTCAAGTTGTTGCACCAGTCGTTCAAACAAAGTAATACAAAGACAAAAAAAAAAAACCCAGCCCCAAAACAAACAGACAAAAAAGGGAGACGAAGAGAATAGTTTTTTGGGGGTTTTTTAAAATTTCTTTATTGCAATATTTGCGTTTGCAGCGGTAACCGGTTGTGACTTCAATTAAACGGCATTCTGCAGACATTGTGACACCTTTTTGGTATCCTCATTTGAAAATAAGTCTGAAAGTGTTCTTTTTTGGAATTGCTCTACAGTCTATTAAGAAACAAATACGAAGTATTCATGTCTTCTTTTGTTTTTCTTTAAAGCTCCATCTCATGAGTGGTCAAAAGAAAAGTTCTTCAACCCCTAGTCTGTCTATTGTTGTGTTCTTCAACATCTAGCCAACCAATGAGTTTTTCGACTTTTTGTCAACCAATAAGTTTTTCAACCTCTCATCAGTCATTTTTGAGTTCTTTCAACTTCTAGTAAACCAGTAAGTTCTTCAACTTTTCATCAGTCATTTTTGAGTTCTTTCAGCTTCTTGTCAACCATTAAGTTCTTCAACCTCTCATTAGTCATTTTTGAGTTCTTTCAACGTCTAGTGAACCAGTAAGCTCTTCAACTTTTCATCAGTCATTTTTGAGTTCTTTCAGCTTCTTGTCAACCATTAAGTTCTTCAACCTCTCATCAGTCATTTTTTAGTTCTTTCAACTTCTAGTGAACCAGTAAGTTCTTCAACTTCTCATCAGTCATTTTTGAGTTCTTTCAGCTTCTTGTCAACCAAAAAGTTTGTCAACATCGTATGCTGCAGGTTTCTTCTTGTTTGAACCATTGTCCTGCTAGAATGTACGAGTATTATAGCATGAATTACTTTTCATAAATGCCTCTCTGCAGTTTAGATCTATATTTTACTCAGTTATACTGACCCGATATATTTGAGTTGTGAGTTTTGCCAGGCATCCAGCCATAAGAAGGCTGCCCTTGTGTTTTACAGTTCACGCTGTGCATATTTCCGAGTCCTTAGATCCAAAAGAGTTGGTACTAGTACTTGTTTAGGGGGACGGAAGGGGGAGGGGAGCGACACACACATACACACACTCTCACACATACACACACACACACACACACACACACACACACACACACACACAAAGAGACAAACAGACAGACAGACAGACAGACAGACAGACAGACAGACAGACAGACAGAAAGACAGACAGGGGGTGAGTTAGAGGTGGCCGGTGGTAGACAAG
>NW_004797743.1:156590-158594 GCF_000002075.1 Aplysia californica
AGAGAGAGAGAGAGAGAGAGAGAGAGAGAGAAAGAGAGAGAGAGGGGGGAGACTAACAATTAGAGGAACAGAAGAGGACAGTTCGGTACCAGGTAACTTTATGTTTCACCGTGGTGTTTCTGTTCTACTTGACGATCTAAAGCAAGACCAGACCGACATCAGCACTTCTGTTCCATTTGACGGTCAACTAATCTACTACAGACCCAAAGTGACCTGGAGACGCACAGTAGAGTCTGAAATGAAGTCCTGGAATCATTCGTGGGGAACGCTGACCAAGATGACCCAAAACAGACAGAGCTGGAGATCCTTTGTTGCTGCCCTAAACGCCAGAAGGCGTAATGGGTAGTAAGTAAGTAAGTAGTCTACTACAAGCCCCAGTTCTAACTAACCTTAACTCAAAGCTTACCATCGGTGGCCTGGTGGTTAGGCTCTCGAACTCGCAACCGTAAGGTCGTGGGTTTGAATCCCGTAAAGGGCCCGACGTCGTGTCCTTGGGAAAGGCACTTAACACGAATTTCCTCACTTCATCCAGGTGGGAATGGGTACCCAGCTATAGACAGCGAAAGATCTTGTCAGTTTGTTAGTGTTTGAGCGCTTAATCAGCTGCTTGCACTGTATGCATCCCGGGAAGCTGAGAATGTTTCGGAGTGTTCTATGGTCTGCTGGGGTAATAATATAGTGTAAAGCGCATAAAGCTTGCTGTTGAGCAGGGATATGCGCTATACAAATGCTATTTATTATTATTTATTATTATTTCCTAGGGTTGAGGTTTATAGGGTTACGGTTAGATTGTGGACAGTAGCCCAATATTATGAGGGCTGACGATGAGGTAAACGGCTGTAGAGAGAGAGCTTAGCACATATTAATTCTTTAACTTTAAGGACACGTCAGACACATTTGCCCGACCAAAAACAGATCGAAGTCAGTGTTGTGACACATTTCAAGCCCACATACACAAACCGGAAACACAACATTGGACATTTCATATTGATACAAATGTTGTTGCCTGCCTTTTTAAGTTTCAGAAACAGAAAACAGAATTGGACAATTTGTATAAATATAACGAAGTTAAGCTTTTTCAAGCATTCAAAATGGCAGGATTTGCGCCTATAATGAGTTAAAGAGCTGCACATGGGAAAGCCAGACTCTGTGTTCAGTTTGAATAAGCACGAATTTATTTGTGTAATTTAAGTATTCTGCTACCAGTGGGTTCTTGTTATGGCGTAAGAAAAGGTAACATTGACTGACGTGGACTTAATCAATATTAAGTTTGCATTTACTTGTATATTTGTTTATACCTGCTTGTATGTGTGTCACGGCGTGATGGATTCAGGCGCTTGTCAGCATTTGGGCAATGTGGGATTATTGGTATCATCGTAAAACCTGTTCATTTGCCTTGCTTTTGGTGGAAAAAATATCCATCCACATTGAACAAAAGTCTAAATATTTGCCATTCAAGGAGGTAAGGGACACCTTGTTTCAGAGGTAAAATTTGTGAGAAATGGCCACCAAAGGTAATTTTCATCGCTTGAGAGCCTTTAACTGGAAACCGAAAATTTAAGTTTACGTGTGCCTTTAATCAATGTTTTTCAGTAAATTCCACACAGAAATTGTGCTTTTAATGGATATAAAAGGTGTTAACCCCCCCCCCAAAAAAAAAAGTAGAAAAAAAAATTGCCCAAGGGCTGAAAAACTGCTAATTTCTTTGATTTAATTATTTTGAGGAGCACCTGATTTCACCACGATGCCTCATATATTATTATGTTTGTGTGTATGTAGATGTGCGAAGGAAAAAAGTTAGGGGCTGACAGACAGACAGACAGACAGACAGACAGACAGATAGACAGACAGACAGACAGACAAATAGAAAGACAGGCCGAGAGACAGACAGACAGACAGACAGACAGACAGACAGACAGACACATAGACAAATAGACAGACAGGCCGAGAGACAGACAGACAGACAGACAGACAGACAGACAGACAGACAGACAGACAGACAGA